>NW_024729527.1:0-22258 GCF_018991925.1 Homarus americanus | reverse complement strand
GACAACACTGAACACAACTATAACACTTGTGGCAAGAGAAGGACAACACTTAACATAACTATAACACTTGTGGCAAGAGAAGGACAACATTGAACACAAATAAAACACTTGTGGCAAGAGGTGGACAACACTGAACACAACTATAGCACATGTGGCAAGAGAAGGACAACACTGAACACGACTATAGCACATGTGGCAAGAGAAGGACAACACTGAGCACAACTATAGCAAATGTGGCAACAGGAAGACAACACTGAACACAACTATAGCACATGTGGCAAGAGAAGGACAACACAGAGCACAACTATAGCTCATGGGGCAACAGGAGGACAAAACTGAACACAAATATAACACTTGTGGCAAGAGGAGGACAAAACTGAACACAAATATAGCTCATGTGGCAAGAGAAGGACAACACTGAACACAACAATAGCACATGTGGCAAGAGGAAGACAACACTGAACACAACTATAGCACATGTGGCAAGAAGAGGACAACACTTAACACAACTATATCACATGTGGTAAGAGGAGGACAACATTGAACACAAATAAAACACTTGTGCCAAGAGGAGGACAACACTGAACACAACTATAACACATGTGGCAAGAGGAGGATAACACTGAACACAACTATAACACTTGTGGCAAGAGAAGGACAACACTGAACGCAACTATAGCAAATGTGGCAAGAGGAGGATAACACTGAACACAACGATAACACTTGTGGCAAGAGAAGGACAACACTGAACACAACAATAGCACATGTGGCAAGAGGAGGACAACACTGAACACAACTATAGCACATGTGGCAAGAGGAGGACAACACTGAACACAACTATAATGCATGTGTCAAGAGGAGGACAACACTGAAGACAACTATAGCACATGTGGCAAGAGGAGGAAAACACTGAACACAAATATAACACATGTGGCAAGAGGAGGACAACACTGTACACAACTATAATACTTGTGGCAAGAGAAGGACAACACTAAACACAACTATAGCACATGTGGCAAGAGGACAACAATGAACACAACTGTAACACTTGTGGCAAGAGAAGGACAACACTGAACACAACTATAGCACATGTGGCAAGAGGAAGACAACACTGAACACAACTATAACACTTGTGGCAAGAGGAGGACAACACTGAACGTAACTATAGCTCATGTGGCAAGATGAGGACAACACTGAACACAACTATAACACTTGTGGCAAGAGGAGGACAACACTTAACACAACTATATCACATGTGGCAAGAGGAGGACAACATTGAACACAAATAAATCACTTGTGCCAAGAGGAGGACAACACTGAACACAACTATAACACATGTGGCAAGAATAGGATAACAATGAACACAACTATAACACTTGTGGCAAGAGGAGGACAGCACTTAACACAACTATAACACATGTGGCAAGAGAAGGACAAAACTGAACATAACTATAACTTGTGGCAAGAGAAGGACAACACTGAACACAACTATAGTACATTTCGCAAGAGAAAGACAACACTGAACACAAATATAGCACATGTGGCAATAGGAAGAAAACACTGAACACAATTGTAACACTTGTGGCAAGAGGAGGACAACACTGAACTTAACTATAGCACATGTGGCAAGATGAGGACAACACTGAACACAACTATAACACTTGTGACTAGAGGGGGACAACACTGAACACAACTATAGCACATGTTGCAAGAGGAGAAGAACATTGAACACAAATAAAACACTTGTGGCAAGAGGAGGACAACACTGAACAAAACTCTAACACTTGTGGCAAGAGAAGGACAATACTGAACATAACTATAGCACATGTGTCAAGAGGAGGAAAACACTGAACACAACTATAACACTTGTGGCAAGAGAATGACAACACTGAACACAAATATAGCACATGTGGCAAGAGGAGGATAACACTGAACACAACTATAACACTTGTGGCAAGAGGAGGACAACACTGAACACAACTATAGCACATGTAGCAAGAGAAGGACAACACTGTACACAACTATAGCACATGTGGCAACAGGAGGAAAACACTAAACACAACTATAACACTTGTTGCAGGAGAAGGACAACACTGAACACAAATATAGCACATGTGGCAAAAGGAGGACAACACTGAATACAACTATAACACTTGTGGCAAGAGAAGGACAACACTGAACACAACTATAACACTTGTGGTAAGAGGAGGACAACACTGAACGTAACTATAGCACATGTGGCAAGATGAGGACAACATTGAACACAAATAAAACACCTGTGGCAAGAGGAGGACAACACTGAACACAACTATAACACATGTGGCAAGAGGAGGATAACACTGAACACAACTATAACACTTGTGGCAAGAGAAGGACAACACTGAACGCAACTATAGCAAATGTGGCAAGAGGAGGATAACACTGAACACAACTATAAAACTTGTGGCAAGAGAAGGACAACACTGAATACAACTATAGCACATGTGGCAAGAGGAAGACAACACTGAAGCAAACTATAGCACATGTGGCAAGAGGAAGACAACACTGAACACAACTATAGCACATGTGGCAAGGGGAGGACAACACTGAACACAACTATAACACTTGTGGCACGAGAAGGACAACACTGAACACAACTATAACACATGTGGCAAAAGGAAGACAACAGTGAACACAATTATAACACTTGTGGCAAGAGAAGGACAACACTGAACACAACTATAGCACATGTGGCAAGAGGAGGACAACACTGAACACAACTATAACACTTGTGGCAAGAGAAGGACAACACTGAACACAACTATAGGACATGTGGCAAGAGGAAGACAACACTGAACACAACTATAACACTTGTGGTAAGAGAAGGACAACACTGAACACAACTATAGCACATGTGGCAAGAGGAAGACAACACTGAACACAACTATAGCTCATGTGGCGAGAGGAGGACAACACTGAACACAATTATAACACTTGTCGCACGAGAAGGACAACACTGAACACAACTATAGCACATGTGGCAAGAGGAGGACAACACTGAACACAACTATAACACATGTGTCAAAAGGAAGACAACACTGAACATAATTATAACCCTGTGGCAAGAGAAGGACTACACTGAACACAACTATAGCACATGTGGCAAGAAGAGGACAACACTGAACACAACTATAACACTTGTGGGAAGAGAAGGACAACACTGAACACAACTATAGCACATGTGGCAAGAGGAAGTCAACACTGAACACAACTATAACACTTGTGGCAAGAGGAGGACAACACTGAACGTAACTATAGCACATGTGGCAAGATGAGGACAACACTGAACACAACTATAACACTTGTGGCAAGAGGAGGACAACACTTAACACAACTACAGCATATGTGGCAAGAGGAGGACAACACTGAACACAAATAAAACACTTGTGGCAAGAGGAGGACAACACTGAACACAACTATAGCACATGTGGCAAGAGGAGGACAACATTGAACACAAATAAAACACTTGTGGCAAGAGGAGGGCAACACTGAACACAACTACATGTGGCAAGAGGAGGATAACAATGAACACAACTATAACACTTGTGGCAAGAGAAGGACAACACTGAACGCAACTATAGCAAATGTGGCAAGCGGAGGATAACACTGAACACAACAATAACACTTGTGGCAAGAGAAGGACAACACTGAACACAACTATAGCACATGTGGCAAGAGGAAGACAACACTGAACACAACTATAGCTCATGTGGCAAGAGGAGGACAACACTGAACACAACTATGCTCACTTGTCGCACGAGAAGGACAACACTGAACACAACCATAGCACATGTGGCAAGAGTGAGGACAACACTGAACACAAACTATACCACTTGTGGCAAGAGAAGCCGACAAACACTGAACACAACCAAAGCACATGGCAAGAGTGAAGACAACACTGAACACAACTATAACACTTGTGGCAGAGTGAGGACAACACTGAACGTGTAACTATAGCACATGTGGCAAGATGAGGACAACACTGAACACAACTATAACACTTTGTGGCAAGAGGAGGACTACACTTAACAACTACAGCACATGTGGCAAGAGGAGGACAACACTGAACACAAATAAAACACTTGTGGCAAGAGGAGGACAACACTGAACACAACTATAGCATATGTGGCAAGAGGAGGACAACATTGAACACAAATAAAACATTTGTGGCAAGAGGAGGGCAACACTGAACACAACTATAACACATGTGGCAAGAGGAGGATAACAATGAACACAACTATAACACTTGTGGCAAGAGGAGGACAGCACTTAACACAACTATAACACATGTGGCAAGAGAAGGACAACACTGAACACAACTATATCACTTGTGGCAAGAGAAGGACAACACTGAACACAACTATAACACTTGTGGCAAGAGAAGGACAACACTGAACACAAATAAAATACTTGTGGCAAGAGAAGGACAACACTGAACACAAATATAGCACATGTGGCAAGAGGAGGACAACATTGAACACAAATAAAACACTTGTGGCAAGAGGAGGACAACACTGAACACAACTATAACACATGTGGCAAGAGGAGGATAACAATGAACACAACTATAACACTTGTGGCAAGAGGAGGACAGCACTTAACACAACTATAACACATGTGTCAAGAGAAGGACAACTCTGAACACAACTATAACACTTGTGGCAAGAGAAGGACAACACTGAACACAACTATAACACTTGTGGCAAGAGAAGGACAATATTGAACACAAATAAAACACTTGTGGCAAGAGGAGGACAACACTGAACGTAACTATAGCACATGTGGCAAGATGAGGACAACACTGAACACAACTATAACACTTGTGGCAAGAGGAGGACAACACTTAACACAACTATAACACATGTGGCAAGAGAAGGACAACACTGAACACAACTATAGCACATGTGGCAATAGGAAGACAATACTGAACACAACTATAACATTTGTGGCAAGAGGAGGACAAAACTGAACGTAACTATAGCACATGTGGCAAGATGAGGACAACACCGAAAACAACTATAACACTTGTGAAAATGGAGGACAACACTGAACACAACTATAGCACATGTGGCAAGAGGAGGAAAACACTGAACACAACTGTAACACTTGTGGCAAGAGAAGGACAACACTGAACACAACTATAGCACATGTAACAAGAGGAGGACAACACTGAACACAACTATAACACTTGTGGCAAGAGGAGGACAGCACTAAACACAACTATAGCACATGTGGCAAGAGGAGGACAACACTGAACACAACTATAATACATGTGGCAAGAGAAAGAAAACACTGAACATAACTATAGCACATGTGGCAAGAGGAGGACAACACTGAACACAAATATAACACTTGTGGCAAGAGGAGGACAACACTGAACACAACTATAGCACATGTGGCAAGAGGAGGACAACACTGAACACAACTATAACACTTGTGGCACGAGAAGGACAACACTGAACACAACTATAGCACATGTGGCAAGAGGAGGACAACACTGAACACAACTATAATACATGTGGCAAAAGGAAGACAACACTGAACACAATTATAACACTTGTGGCAAGAGAAGGACAACACTGAACACAACTATAGCACATGTGGCTAGAGGAAAACAACACTGAACACAACTAAAACACTTGTGGCAAGAGGAGGATAGCACTGAACGTAACTATAGCACATATGGCAAGATGAGGACAACACTGAACACAACTATAACACTTGTGGCAAGAGGAGGACAACACTTAACACAACTATAGCACATGTGGCAAGAGGAGGACACTACTGAACACAACTATAAATATGGGTAAGAGAAAGAAAGATTGAATATAACTATAAGGTAGTACATGGGGCAACAGGAGGACAACACTGAACACAAATATAACACTTGTGGCAAGAGGAGGACAACACTGAACATAACTATAGCACATGTGACAAGAGAAGGACAACACTGAACACAACTATAGCACATGTGGCAAGAGGAAGACAACACTGAACACAAATATAGCACATGTGGCAAGAGGAGGACAACACTGAACACAACTATAACACTTGTGGCAAGAGGAGGATAACACTGAACACAACTATAACACTTGTGGCAACAGAAGGACAACACTGAACGCAACTATAGCAAATGTGGCAAGAGGATGATAACACTGAACACAACTATAACACATGTGGCAAGAGGAGGATAACACTGAACGTAACTATAGCACATGTGGCAAGATGAGGACAACATTGAACACAAATAAAACACTTGTGGCAAGAGGAGGACAACACTGAACACAACTGTAACACATGTGGCAAGAGGAGGATAACACTGAACACAACTATAACACTTGTGGCAAGAGAAGGACAACACTGAACGCAACTATAGCAAATGTGGCAAGAGGAGGATAACACTGAACACAACTATCACACTTGTGGCAAGAGAAGGACAACACTGAACACAACTATAGCACATGTGGCAAGAGGAGGACAACACTAAACACAACTATAATGCATGTGGCAAAAGGAGGACAACACTGAACACAACTATAACACTTGTGGCAAGAGAAGGGCAACACTGAACACAACTATAGCACATGTGGCAAGAGGAGGACAACACTGAATACAACTATAGCACATGATGCAAGAGGAGCACAACACTGATCACAACTAAAAGTACTTGTGGCAACAGGAGGACAACACTGAAGATAACTATAGCACATGTGGCAAGAAGAGGACAACACTGAACACAACTATAACACATGTGGTAAGAGGAGGACAACACTGAATACAACTATAGCACATGTGGCAAGAGGAGTACAACACTGAACACAACTATAAGAACTTGTGGCAAGAGGAGGACAACACTGAAGATAACTATAGCACATGTGGCAAGAGGAGGACAACACTGAACACAACTATAACACTTGTGGCAAGAGAAGGATAACACTGAACACAACTATAGCACATGTGGCAAGAGGAGGACAACACTGAACACACTATAGCACATAAAAGCAACAGGAGCACAACATTGATTACAATTATAGCAATAAGGGCAAGAGGACAAAATGAATACAACTATAAATACTTTGTGGCAAGAGAAGGACAACACTGAACACAACTATACCACATGTGGCAAGAGGAGGACAACACTGAACACAACTATAATACATGTGGCAAGAGGAGGACAACAAAGAATACAACTATAGCACATGTGGCAAGAGGATCACAACACTGAACACAACTATAAGAACTTGTGGCAAGAGGAGGACAACACTGAAGACAACTATAGCACATGTGGCAAGAGGAGGACAACACTGAACACAACTATAACACTTGTGGTAAGAGGTGGACAACACTGAATACAACTATAGCACATGTTGCAAGAGGAGCATAACACTGATCACAACTATAAGTACCAGGCAAGAGTGAGACAAATACTGAAGACACTATAGCACATGGGCAAGAGGAGACAAATACTAACACAACTATAACACATGGTAAGAGGAGGACAACATTGAAGACAATTATAGTACATGTGGTAAAGAGGAGGACAATACGAATACAAATATAACATGGTGGGTGAAGGAGTAACATGGAACATACCATAGTACATGTGGGTAAAAGAGGGGACGACAACACTGAACACAACTATAGCAATTGTGGCAAGAGAAGGACAATACTGAACACAACTATAACACTTGTGGCAAGAGAAGGATAACACTGAACACAACTATAACACTTGTGGTAAGAGGAGGACAACACTGAATACAACTATAGCACATGTGGCAAGAGGAGCACAACACTGATCGCAACTATAAGTACTTGTGGCAAGAGGAGGACAACACTGAATACAACTATAGCACATGTGGCAGGAGGAGGACAACACTGAACACAACTATAACACATGTCGTAAGAGGTCAACACTGAATACAACTATAGCACATGTGGCAAGAGGAGCACAACACTGAACACAACTATAAGAACTTGTGGCAAGAGGAGGACAACACTGATGACAACTATAGCACATGTGGCAAGAGGAGGACAACACTGAACACAACTATAACACATGTGGTAAGAGGACAATACTGAATACAACTATAGCACATGTGGCAAGAGGAGCATAACACTGAACACAACTATAAGAACTTGTGGCAAGAGGAGGACAACAGTGAAGACAACTATAGCACTTGTGGCAAGAGGAGGACAACACTGAACACAGCTATAACACTTGTGGCAAGAGAAGGACAACACTATACACAACTATAATACTTGTGGCAAGATAAGGACAACACTGAACAGAACTATAGCACATGTGGCAAGAGGAGAACAACACTGAACACAACTAAAACACTTGTGGCAAAAGGAGGACAACACTGAACACATCTATAGCACATATGGCAACAGGAGGAGAACACTGAATACAACTATAGCACATGTGGCAAGAGAAGCACACCACTGATCACAACTATAGCACATGTGTCAAGAGGACAACAATGAACACAACTATAACACTTGTGGCAAGAGAAGGACAACACTGAACACAACTATAGCACATGTGGCAAGAGGAGGACAACACTGAACACAACTATAACACTTAGGCACAGAAGGACAACATTGAACACAAATTATAGCACATGGGCAAGAGGAAAGACAACACTCGGAATACAACTATAGCAATATGTGGCAAGATGAGGACAACACTGAACACAACTATAACACTTAGGCAAACAGGAAGGACAACACTGAACACAAACAGCACATGTGGCAAAAGGAAGACAACTCTGAACACAATTATAACACTTGTGGCAAGAGAAGGACAACACTGTCACAAATCTATAACACTTGTGGCAACAGAAGGACAACACTGAACACAACTATAGCACATGGGCAAGAAGGACAACACTTGAATACAAATATAGCACATGTGGCTAGAGGAAAACAAATACTGAAATACACTGCAAAACATTTTCAGGTAAGAGGAGGAGAAGTACTGAATGCAATTATAGTACATATATGGCAAGAGGAGGACAACACTGAACACAACTATAACACTTGTGGCAAGAGGAGGACAACACTCAACACAACTACAGCACATGTGGCAAGAGGAGGACAACATTGAACACAAATAAAACACTTGTGGCAAGAGGAGGACAACACTGAACACAACTATAACACATGTGGCAAGAGGAGGATAACACTGAACACAACTATAACACTTGTGGCAAGAGGAGGATAACACTGAACACAACTATAACACTTGTGGCAAGAGGAGGACAACACTTAACACAACTATAACACATGTGGCAAGAGAAGGACAACACTGAACACAACTATAGCACATGTGGCAATAGGAAGACAATACTGAACACAACTATAACATTTGTGGCAAGAGGAGGACAAAACTGAACGTAACTATAGCACATGTGGCAAGATGAGGACAACACCGAAAACAACTATAACACTTGTGAAAATGGAGGACAACACTGAACACAACTATAGCACATGTGGCAAGAGGAGGAAAACACTGAACACAACTGTAACACTTGTGGCAAGAGAAGGACAACACTGAACACAAATATAGCACATGTAACAAGAGGAGCACAACACTGAACACAACTATAACACTTGTGGCAAGAGGAGGACAGCACTAAACACAACTATAGCACATGTGGCAAGAGGAGGACAACACTGAACACAACTATGATACATGTGGCAAGAGAAAGAAAACACTGAACATAACTATAGCACATGTGGCAAGAGGAGGACAACACTGAACACAAATATAACACTTGTGGCAAGAGGAGGACAACACTGAACACAACTATAAAGCACACATGTGGCAAAAGAGGAGGACAACACTGAACACAACTATAAATATTTCAGGCACGAGAAGGACAACACTGAACACAAATTATAGCATATGTGGCAAGAGGAGGACAATGAACACAAATTATAACACATGTGGCAAAAGGAAGACAAATACTGAACACACTATAACATTTCCTAGTTAAGAGAGGCAGACAAATACTGAACACAACTATAGCACATGTGGCAAGAGGAGGACAACACTGAACACAACTATAACACATGTGGCAAGAGGAGGATAAAACTGAACACAACAATAACACTTGTGGCAAGATGAGGACAACATTGAACACAACTTTAACACTTGTGGCAAGAGGAGGACAACACTTAACACAACTATAGCACATGTGGCAAGAGGAGGACACCACTGAACACAACTATAACACCTGTGGCAAGAGGAGGATAAAACTGAACACAACAATAACACTTGTGGCAAAAGAAGGACAACACTGAACGCAACTATAGCACATGTGGCATGAGGAGGATAACACTGAACACAACTATAACACTTGTGGCAAGAGGAGGACAACACTTAACACAACTATAACACATGTGGCAAGAGAAGGACAACACTGAACACAACTATAGCACATGTGACAATTATAAGAAAACACTGAACACAACTATAACATTTGTAGCAAGAGCAGGACAAAACTGAACATAACTATAGCACATGTGGCAAGATGAGGACAACACAGAACACAACTATAACACTTGTGACAAGAGGAGGACAACACTGAACACAACTATAGCACATGTGGCAAGAGGAGGACAACACTGAACACAACTGTAACACTTGTGGCAAGAGAAGGACAACACTGAACACAACTATAGCACATGTAACAAGAAGAGGACAACACTGAACACAACTATAACACTTGTAACAAGAAGAGGACAACACTGAACACAACTATAGCACATGTGGCAAGAGGAGGACGACACTGAACACAACTATAACACTTGTGGCAAGAGGAGGACAACACTGAACACAACTATAACACATGTGGCAAAAGGAAGACAACACTGAACACAATTATAACACTTGTGGCAAGAGAAGGACAACACTGAACACAACTATAGCACATGTGGCAAGAGGAAGACAACACTGAACACAACTATAACACTTTTGGCAAGAGGAGGACAACACTGAACGTAACTATAGCACATGTGGCAAGATGAGGACAACACTGAACACAACTATAACACTTGTGGCAAGAGGAGGACCACACTTAACACAACTACAGCACATGTGGCAAGAGGAGGACAACATTGGACACAAATAAAACACTTGTGGCAAGAGGAGGACAACACTGAACACAATTATAACACATGTGGCAAGAATAGGATAACAATGAACACAACTATAAAACTTGTGGCAAGAGGAGGACAGCACTTAACACAACTATAACACATGTGGCAAGAGAAGGACAACACTGAACACAACTATAACACCTTTGGCAAGAGAAGGACAACACTGAACACAACTATAACACTTGTGGCAAGAGAAGGACAACACTGAACACAACTATAGTACATTTGGCAAGAGAAGGACAACACTGAACACAAATATAGCACATGTGGCAATAGGAAGAAAACACTGAACACAATTGTAACACTTGTGGCAAGAGGAGGACAACACTGAACTTAACTATATCACATGTGGCAAGATGAGGATAACACTGAACACAACTATAACACTTGTGGCAAGAGAAGGACAACACTGAACACAACTATAGCACATGTTGCAAGAGGAGAAGAACATTGAACACAAATAAAAATCTTGTGGCAAGAGGAGGACAACACTAAACACAACTATAACACATGTGGCAAGAGGAGGACAACACTGAACACAACTATAACACATGTGGCAAGAGGAGGATAACACTGAACACAACTCTAGCACATGTGGCATGAGGAGGACAACACTGAACACAACTATAACACTTGTGGCAAGAGAAGGACAACACTGAACACAAATATAGCACATGTGGCAAGAGGAGGAATACACTAGTTTTCTAACTATAACACTTGACATAAGCAAGAGGACAACACTGAATTACAACCTGCACATGTGGCAAGAGAAGGACAACACTGAGCACAACTATAGCACATGTGAGGCAACAGAGGACAACACTGAACACAAATATAACACTTGTGTAAAGAGAGGAGACAACACTGAACACAACCAGCACATGTAGCAGAGAAGGACACACTGAACACAACTATAACACCCAATGGCAAGAGGAGGACAACACTGAACGTAACTATAGCACATGTGTGGCAAGATAGAGGACTTACTGAACCTGTATAACACTTGTGACAAGAGGAGGACGCTTACTCAACACAAATATAGCACATGTGGCAGAGGTTAACCGTGAGAACTAAAATAAAACACTTATGGCAAGAGAAGGACAACACTGAACACAAAAATAGCACATATGGCAAGAGGATGAATACACTGAACACAACTATAACACTTGTGGCAAGAGAAGGACAACACTGAACACAACTATAGCACATGTGGCAAGAGAAGGACAACACTGAACACAACTATAGCACATGAGGCAACAGGAGGACAACACTGAACACAAATATAACACTTGTGGCAAGAGGAGGACAACACTGAATACAACTATAACACTTGTGGAAAGAGAAGGACAACACTGAACACAATTATAGCACGTGTGGCAAGGGAAGGACAAAACTGAGCACAACTATAGCACATGGGGCAACAGGAGGACAACACTGAACACAACTACAGCACATGTGGCAAGAGGAGGACAACATTGAACACAAATAAAACACTTGTGGCAAGAGGAGGACAACACTGAACACAACTATAACACATGTGGCAAGAGCAGGATAACAATGAACACAACTATAACACTTGTGGCAAGAGGAGGACAGCACTTAACACAACTATAACACATGTGGCAAGAGATGGACAACACTGAACACAACTATAACACTTGTGGCAAGAGAAGGACAACACTGAACACAACTATAGCACATGTGGCAAGAGGAAGACAACACTGAACACAACTATAACACTTGTGGTAAGAGGAGGACAACACTGAACGTAACTATATCACATGTGACAAGATGAGGACAACACTGAACACAACTATGACACTTGTGGCAAGAGGAGGACAACACTAAACACAACTATGACACATGTGGCAAGAGGAGGATAACAATGAACACAACTATAACACTTGTGGCAAGAGGAGGACAGCACTTAACACAACTATAACACATGTGGTAAGAGAAGGACAACACTAAACACAAGTATAACACTTGTGGCAAGAGAAGGACAACACTGAACGCAACTATAGCAAATGTGGCAAAAGGAAGACAACACTGAACACAACTATAACGCTTGTGGCAAGAGAAGGACAACACTGAACACAACTATAGCACATGTGGCAAGAGGAAGACAACACTGAACACAACTATAGCACATGTGGCAAGAGGAGGACAACACTGAACACAACTATAACACTTGTCGCACGAGAAGGACAACACTGAACACAACTATAGCACATGTGGTAAGAGGAGGACAACACTGAACACAACTATAACACATGTGGCAAAAGGAAGACAACACTGAGCACAATTATAACTCTTGTGGCAAGAGAAGGACAACACTGAACACAACTATAGCACATGTGGCAAGAGGAAGACAAAACTGAACACAACTATAACACTTGTGGCAAGAAGAGGACAACACTGAACGTAACTATAGCATATGTGGCAAGATGAGGACAACACTGAACACAACTATAACACTTGTGGCAAGAGGAGGACAACACTTAACACAACTACAGCACATGTGGCAAGAGGAGGACAACATTGAACACAAATAAAACACTTGTGGCAAGAGGAGGACAACACTGAACACAACTATAACACATGTGGCAAGAATAGGATAACAATGAACACAACTATAACACTTGTGGCAAGAGGAGGACAGCACTTAACACAACTATAACACATGTGGCAAGAGAAGGACAACACTGAACACAACTATAACACTTGTGGCAAGAGAAGGACAAAACTGAACATAACTATAACACTTGTGGCAAGAGAAGGACAACACTGAACACAACTATAGTACATTTGGCAAGAGAAGGACAACACTGAACACAAATATAGCACATGTGGCAATAGGAAGAAAACACTGAACACAATTGTAACACTTGTGGCAAGAGGAGGACAACACTGAACTTAACTATAGCACATGTGGCAAGATGAGGATAACACTGAACACAACTATAACACTTGTGACAAGAGGAGGACAACACTGAACACAACTATAGCACCTGTTGCAAGAGGAGAAGAACATTGAACACAAATAAAACACTTGTGTCAAGAGGAGGACAACACTGAACACAACTATAACACATGTGGCAAGAGGAGGATAAAACTGAACACAACTATAACACTTGTGGCAAGGGGAGGACCACTCTGTACCCAACTATAACACTTGTGGCAAGAGAAGGACAACACTGAACATAACTATAGCACATGTGTCAAGAGGAGGAAAACACTGAACACAACTATAACACGTGTGGCAAGAGAAGGACAACACTGAACACAAATATAGCACATGTGGCAAGAGGAGGAATACACTGAACACAACTATAACACTTGTGGCAAGAGAAGGACAACACTGAACACAACTATAGCACATGTGGCAAGAGAAGGACAACACTGAGCACAACTATAGCACATGGGGCAACAGGAGGACAACACTGAACACAAATATAACACTTGTGGCAAGAGGAGGACAACACTGAACACAACTATAGCACATGTAGCAAGAGAAGGACAGGCTACTGAAATACAATTTGTAACATTGTGGGTAAAGAGAGGACAATATTGAATGTGGGGTTTATAGCATATGTGGTAAGATGAGACAATACTGAATAATACTATAAATATTTAGACAAGAGGGAGAGACAACACTCAACACAAATATAGCACATGTGGCAAGAGGAGGACAACATTGAACACAAATAAAACACTTGTGGCAAGAGGAGGACAACACTGAACACAACTATAACACATGTGGCAAGAGGAGGATAAAACTGAACACAACTATAACACTTGTGGCAAGAGGAGGACAACACTGAACACAACTATAGCACATGTAGTAAGAGAAGGACAACACTGAACACAACTATAGCACATGTGGCAAGAGGAAGAAAACACTGAACACAACTATAACACTTGTGGCAAGAGAAGGACAACACTGAACACAAATATAGCACATGTGGCAATAGGAGGACAACACTGAATACAACTATAACACTTGTGGCAAGAGAAGGACAACACTGAACACAATTATAGCACATGTGGCAAGGGAAGGACAAAACTGAGCACAACTATAGCACATGGGGCAACAGGAGGACAACACTGAACACAAATATAACACTTGTGGCAAGAGGAGGACAACACTGAACACAACTATAACACTTGTGGCAAGAGGAGGACAACACTTAACACAACTACAGCACATGTGGCAAGAGGAGGACAACATTGAACACAAATAAAACACTTGTGGCAAGAGGAGGACAACACTGAACACAACTATAACACATGTGGCAAGAGGATAATAACAATGAACACAACTATAACACTTGTGGCAAGAGGAGGACAGCACTTAACACAACTATAACACATGTGGCAAGAGAAGGACAACACTGAACCCAACTATAACACTTGTGGCAAGAGAAGGACAACACTGAACACAACTATAACACTTGTGGCAAGAGAAGGACAACATTGAACACAAATAAAACACTTGTGGCAAGAGGAGGACAACACTGAACACAACTATAGCACATGTGGCAAGAGAAGGATAACACTGAACACAACTATAGCACATGTGGCAAGAGAAGGACAACACTGAGCACAACTATAGCACATGTGGCAAGAGGAAGACAACACTGAACACAACTATAGCACATGTGGCAATAGAAGGACAACACTGAGCACATCTATAGCTCATGGAGCAACAGGAGAACAACACTGAACACAAATATAACACTTGTGGCAAGAGGAGGACAAAACTGAACACAACTATAGCACTTGTGGCAAGAGAAGGACAACACTGAACACAACTATAGCACATGTGGCAAGAGGAAGACAACACTGAACACAAATATAGCACATGTGGCAAGAGAAGGACAACACTGAGCACAACTATAGCTCATGGGGCAACAGGAGGGCAACACTGAACACAAATATAACACTTGTGGCAAGAGGAGGACAACACTGAACACAACTATAGGACATGTGGCAAGAGAAGGACAACACTGAACACAACTATAGCACATGTGGTAAGAGGGGGACAACACTGAACACAACTATAGCACATGTGGCAAGAGGAGGACAACACTGAACACAACTATAACACTTGTGGCACGAGAAGGACAACACTGAACACAACTATAACACATGTGGCAAAAGGAAGACAACACTGAACACAATTATAACACTTGTGGCAAGAGAAGGACAACACTGAACACAACTATAGCACATGTGGCTAGAGGAGGGATGCAAAATACTGAATGACAATTCATAACATTCTAGTAAGAGAAGGACAAATACTGAACAATAACCGTAAACATGGGCAAGAGAAGACAACACAACACAAATTATAACATTGGTGTAAGAGGAGGACAACACTGAATGCAGTCTATATCACATGTGCAAGATGAGATAAATACTGAATACAACTATGCAACAGTTAGCAAAAAAAGAGAGACAAATACTGAACACAAATTATACATGGCAGGAGGATAAATAATGAACACAACTATAACACGAAAAGAGGAGGACAGCACTTTAACACAATCTATAAATACATGTGGCAAGAGAAGGGATAATACGAATACAAGTATAACACTTGTGGGCAAGAGAAGGACAACATTGAATGCAAATTATGTGCAAATGGCAAGAGGATGTGATAACACTGAACACAACTATAACACTTGTGGCAAGAGAAGGACAACACTGAACACAACTATAGCACATGTGGCAAGAGTAAGACGACACTGAACACAACTATAGCACATGTGGCAAGAGGAGGACAACACTGAACACAACTATAACACTTGTCGCACGAGAAGGACAACACTGAACACAACTATAGCACATGTAGCAAGAGGAGGACAACACTGAACACAACTATAACACATGTGGCAAAAGGAAGACAACACTGAACACAATTATAACTCATGTGGCAAGAGAAGGACAACACTGAACACAACTATAGCACATGTGGCAAGAGGAAGACAACACTGAACACAACTATAACACTTGTGGCAAGAAGAGGACAACACTGAACGTAACTATAGCATATGTGGCAAGATGAGGACAACACTGAACACAACTAAAACACTTGTGGCAAGAGGAGGACAACACTTAACACAACTACAGCACATGTGGCAAGAGGAGGACAACATTGAACACAAATAAAACATTTGTGGCAAGAGGAGGACAACACTGAACACAACTATAACACATGTGGCAAGAATAGGATAACAATGAACACAACTATAACACTTGTGGCAAGAGGAGGACAGCACTTAACACAACTATAACACATGTGGCAAGAGAAAGACAACACTGAACACAACTATAACACTTGTGGCAAGAGAAGGACAAAACTGAACATAACTATAACTTGTGGCAAGAGAAGGACAACACTGAGCACAATTATAGTACATTTGGCAAGAGAAAGACAACACTGAACACAAATATTGCACATGTGGCAATAGGAAGAAAACACTGAACACAATTGTAACACTTGTGGCAAGAGGAGGACAACACTGAACTTAACTATAGCACATGTGGCAAGATGAGGATAACACTGAACACAACTATAACACTTGTGGCAAGAGAAGGACAACACTGAACACAACTCTAGCACATGTTGCAAGAGGAGAAGAACATTGAACACAAATAAAAATCTTGTGGCAAGAGGAGGACAACACTGAACACAACTATAACACATGTGGCAAGAGGAGGACAACACTGAACACAACTATAACACATGTGGCAAGAGGAGGACAACACTGAACACAACTATAACACTTGTGGCAAGAGAAGGACAACACTGAACAAAACTATAGCACATTTGGCAAGAGGTGGACAAAACTGAACACAACTATAACACTTGTGGCAAGAGGAGGACAACACTAAATACAACTATAGCACATGTGGCAAGAGGAGGACAACACTGAACACAACTATAACACTTGTGGCAAGAGGAGGACAACACTGAACACAACTATAGCACTTGTGGCAAGAGGAGGACAACACTGAACACAACTATAACACATGTGGCAAGAGGAGGACAACACTGAACACAACTATAACACTTGTGGCAAGAGAAGGACAACACTGAACACAACTATAGTACATTTGGCAAGAGAAGGACAACACTGAACACAAATATAGCACATGTGGCAAGAGGAAGACAACACTCAACGCAACTATAGCACATGTGGCAAGAAGAGGACAACACTGAACACAACTATAACACTTGACGCACGAGAAGGACAACACTGAACACAACTATAGCACATGTGGCAAGAGGAGGACAACACTGAACACAACTATAACATATGTGGGAAAAGGAAGACAACACTGAACACAATTATTCCTCTTGTGGCAAGAGAAGGACAACACTGAACACAACTATAGCACATGTAGCAAGAGGAGGACAACACTGAACACAACTATAGCAACTGTGGCAAGAGAAGGACAACACTGAACACAACTATAGCACATGTGGCAAGAGGAAGACAACACTGAACACAACTATAACACTTGTGGCAAGAGGAGGACAACACTGAACACAACTATAGCACATATGGCAAGAGGAGGACAACACTGAACACAAATATAACACTTGTGGCAAGAGAAGGACAACACTGAACGTAACTATAGCACATGTGGTAAGATGAGGACAACACTGAACACAACTATAACACTTGTGGCAAGAGGAGGACAACACTTAACACAATTATACCACATGTGGCAAGAGGAGGACAACACTGAACACAACTATAACACTTGTGGCAAGAGAAGGACAACATTGAACGTAATTATAGCACATGTGGTAAGATGAGGACAACACTGAACACAACTATATCACATGGAGCAACAGGAGGACAACATTGAACACAAATACATCACTTGTGGCAAGAGGAGGATAACACTCAACACAACTATAGCACATGTGGCAAGAGGATGACAACACTGAACACAACTATAACACTTGTGGCAAGAGAAGGACAACACTGAACACAACTATAGCACATGTGGCAAGAGGAGGACAACACTGAACACAACTATAGCACATGTGACAAGCGGAGGACAACACTGAACAAAACTATAACACGTGTGGCAAGAGAAGGACAACACTGAACACAACTATAGCACATTTGGTAAGAGAAGGACAACACTGAACACAAATATATCACATGTGACAAGAGGAGGACAACACTGAACACAAATATAACACTTGTGGCAAGAGGAGGACAACACTGAACACAAATAAAACACTTGTGTTAAGTGGAGGACAAAACTAAATACAACTATAGCATATGTGGCAAGAGGAGGACAACACTGAACACAACTATAACACTTGTGGCAAGAGGAGGACAACACTGAACACAACTATAACACTTGTGGCAAGAGAAGGACAACACTGAACACAACTATAGCACATGTGGCAAGAGGAGGACAACACTGAACACAACTATAATACATGTGGCAAGAGGAAGACAACACTGAACACAACTATGACACTTGTGGTAACAGAACGACAACACTGAACACAACTATAGCACATGTGGCAAGAGGAGGACAACACTGAACACAAATATAACACTTGTGGCAAGAGGAGGACAACACTGAACACAACTATGTCACTAGTGGCGAGAGAAGGACAACACTGAACACAACTATAACACTTAAGGCAAGAGAAGGACAACACTGAACACAACTATAGCACATGTGGTAAGTGGAGGACAACACTGAACACAACTATAATACCTGTGGCAAGAGGAGGACAACACTGAACACAACTATAACACTTGTGGCAAGAGAAGGACAACACTGAACACAACTATAGCACATGTGGCAAGAGGAGGACAACACTGAACACAACTATAACACTTGTGGCAAGAGAAGGACAACACTGAACACATCTATAACAATTATGGCAAGAGGAGGACAACACTGAACACAACTATAACACTTGTGGTAAGAGGAGGACAACACTGAACACAACTATAGCACATGTGGCAAGAGGAGGACAACACTGAACACAACTATTACACTTGTAGCAACAGAACGACAACACTGAACACAACTATAGCACATGTGGCAAAAGGAGGACAACACTGAACACAACTATAATACATGAGGCAATAAGGAGGACAACTCTGAACACAACTATAGGACATGTGGCAAGAGGAGGACAACACTGAACACAAATATAACACATGTGGCAAGAGGAGGACAACACTGAACACAACTATATCACTTGTGGTAAGAGGAGGAGAACACTGAATACAACTATAGCACATTTGGCAAGAGGCGGACAACACTGAACACAACTATAACACTTGTGGTAAAGGGAGGACAACACTGAACACATCTATAGCACATGTGGCAAGAGGAGGACAACAGTGAACACAACTATGACACTTGTGGCAACAGAACGACAACACTGAACACAAATATAGCACATGTGGGAAGAGGAGGACAACACTGAACACAAATATAACACTTGTGGCACGAGGAGGACAACACTGAACACAACTATATCACTAGTGGCGAGAGAAGGACAACACTGAACACAACTATAGCACATGTGGCAAGAGGAGGACAACACTGAACACAACTATAACACTTGTGGTAAAGGGAGGACAACACTGAACACAACTATTGCACATGTGGCAAGAGGAGGACAACACTGAACACAACTATAATACATGAGGCAATAAGGAGGACAACACTGAACACAACTATAATATATGTGGCAAGAGGAGGACAACACTGAACACAACTATGACACTTGTGGCAACAGAACGACAACACTGAACACAAATATAGCACATGTGGCAAGAGGAGGACAACACTGAACACAAATATAATACTTGTGGCAAGAGGAGGACAACACTGAACACAACTATATCACTAGTGGCGAGAGAAGGACAACACTGAACACAACTATAGCACATGTGGCAAGAGGACGACAACACTGAACACAGCTATAACACTTAAGGCAAGAGAAGGACAACACTGAACACAAATATAGCACATGTGGCAAGAGGAGGACAACACTGAACACAACTATTACACTTGTGGCAACAGAACGACAACACTGAACACCTATAACACTTGTGGCGAGACAACATGAACACAACTATAGCACATCATGTAGGAGGACAACACTGAACACAACTGTACATGGCATGGCAACAGAACGACAACACTGAACACAACTATAGCACATGTGGCAAGGGAGGACAACACTGAACACAACTATAATACCTTGAGGCAATAAGAGGGACAACACTGGAACACAACTAGCACATGTGGCATGAGGAGGACAACACTGAACACAAATATAACACATGTGGCAAGAGGAGGACAACACTGAACACAACTATATCACTTGTGGTAAGAGGAGGAGAACAATGAATACAACTATAGCACATGTGGCAAGAGGCGGACAACACTGAACACAACTATAACACTTGTGGTAAAGGGAGGACAACACTGAACACATCTATAGCACATATGGCAACAGGAGGACAACACTGAATACAACTATAGCACATGTGGCAAGAGGAGCACATCACTGATCACAACTATAGCACATGTGTCAAGAGGACAACAATGAACACAACTATTACACTTGTGGCAAGAGAAGGACAACACTGAACACAACTATATCACATGTGGCAAGAGGAGGACAACACTGAACACAACTATAGCACATATGGCAAGAGGAGGACAACACTGAACACAACTATAACACTTGTGGCAACAGAAGGACAACACTGAACACAAATATAGCACATGTGGCAAGAGGAGGACAACACTGTACACAACTATAACACTTGTGGTAAGAGAAGGACAACACTGAATACAACTATATCACATGTTGCAAGAGGAGGACAACACTGAACACAACTATAACACTTATGGCGAGAAAAGGACAACACTGAACACAACTATAGCACTTGTGGCAAGAGGAGGACAACACTGAACACAACTATAACACTTATGGCGAGAAAAGGACAACACTGAACACAACTATAGCACTTGTGGCAAG
>NW_024729526.1:0-11107 GCF_018991925.1 Homarus americanus | reverse complement strand
TGTTGTACTTCCGTTCAGTTACGTATTGCACTAGTCGATTAGGGGACTTTGTTCTATTCGTTCAGGAGACTTTGTTATACTTGATCAGGGGATTTTGTTATAGTCGATGAGGGGGCTTTGTTATACTCGATCAGGGGGCTTTGTTATACTTGATCAGGGGCCTTTGTTATAATCGACCAGGGGAGTTTGTTATACTCGTCCAGGGGACTTTGTTATACTCGATGAGGGGCCTTTGTTAAACTCGATGAGGGGCCTTTGTTATACTCGACCAGGGGACTTTGTTATACTCGATCATGGGCCTCTGTTAAACTCGATCAGGGGCCTTTGTTATACTCGATCAGGGGACTTTGTTATTCTCGATCAGGGGACTTTCTTATGCTCGATCAGGGGGCTTTGTTATACTCGATCAGAGAACTTTGTTATACTCGATCAGGGGCCTTTGTTATAATCGTTCAGGGGACTTTGTTATACTCGATCAGGGGGCTTTTTTATAACCGACCAGGGGAGTTTGTTTTACTCGATTAGGGGCCTTTGTTAAACTCGATCAGGGGCTTTTGTTATACTCGATCAGGGGAATTTGTTATACTCGATCAGGGGACTTTGTTATACTCAATCAGGTAGCTTTGTTAAACTCGATCAGGGAACTTTGTTATACTCGATCAGGGGCCTTTGTTATAATCGTTCACGGGACTTTGTTATGCTCGATCAGGTGACTTTTTATACTCAATCAGGGGACTTTGTTATACTCGGTCAGGGGACTTTGTTATACTCGATCAGAGGACTTTGTTATACTCGACCAGGGGAGTTTGTTATTCTCGGCCAGGGGACTTTGTTATACTCGATGAGGGGCCTTTGTTATACTAGACCAGGAGACTTTGTTATACTCGATCAGGGGCCTTTGTTAAACTCGATCAAAGGCCTTTGATATTCTCGATGAGGGGCCTTTGTTAAACTCTATTAGGGGACTTTGTTCTACTCGTTCAGGGGACTTTGTTATACTTGATCAGGGGATTTTGTTATACTCGATGAGGGGGCTTTTTTATACTCGATCAGAGGGCTTTGTTATACTCGTTCAGGGGACTTTGTTATACTCGATGATGGGCCTTTGTTAAACTCGATGAGGTACCTTTGTTATACTCGACGAGAGGACTTTGTTATACTCGATCAGGGGCCTTTGTTATAATCGTTCAGGGAACTTTGTTATACTCGATTAGAGAACTTTGTTATACTCGATCAGGGGACTTTGTTATACTCGACCAGGGGAGTTTGTTATACTCGACCAGGGGACTTTGTTATACTCGATGAGGGGCCTTTGTTAAACTCGATCAGGGGCTTTGTTATACTCGATCAGGGGACTTTGTTATACTCGTTCAGGGGACTTTGTTAAACTTGATCAGGGGACTTTGTTATACTCGATCAGGGGACTTTGTTATTCTCGATAAGGGGGACTTTGTTATACTCGATCTGGGGCCTTTATTATACTCGTTCAGGCGCCTTTGTTATATTCGATCAGGGGCCTTTGTTATACTCGACCAGGGGACTTTGTTATACTCGATCAGGGGCCTTTGTTAAACTCGATTAGGGGCATTTGTTATACTCGATCAGGCGACTTTGTTATACTCGATCAGGAGACTTTGTTATACTCGATCAGGGGGCATTGTTTTACTCGATCAGGAAACTTTGTTATACTCGATTTGGGGACTTTGTTATACTTGATGAGGGGGCTTTGTTATACTCGATAAGGGGACTTTCTTATTATCGGTCAGGAGGACTTTGTTATACTCGATCAGGGGGCTTTGTTATACTCGATCAGGGAACTTTGTTATACTCGATCAGGGGCCTTTGTTTTACTCGATCAGGAAACTTTGTTATACTCGATCAGGGGCCTTTGTTATAATCGTTCAGGGGACTTTGTTATACTCGATCATGGGACATTGTTATATTCGATGAGGGGATTTTGTTATACTCGATGATGGGACTGTGTTATACTCGGTCAGGGGACTTTGTTATACAGGATCAGGGGACATTGTTATACTCGAATAGGGGCCTTTGTTAAACTCGATCAAAGGCCTTTGATATTCTCGATGAGGGGCCTTTGCTAAACTCGATTAGGGGACATTGTTCTACTCGTTCAGGGGACTTTGTTATACTTGATCAAGGGATTTTGTTATACTCGATGAGGGGGCTTTGTTATACTCGATCAGGGAACTCTGTTATATTCGATGAGGGGACGTTGTTATACTCGATTAGGGGCCATTTTTATACTCAATCAGGGGACTTTGTTATTCTCGAATAGGGGACTTTGTTATAATCGTTCAGGCGACTTTGTTTTACTCGATCAGGGACTTTGTTATACTCGATCAGGGGACTTTGTTATACTCGACCAGGGGAGTTTGTTATACTAGATCAGGGGCCTTTGTTATCCTCGATCAGGGGCCTTTGTTATACTCGATCAGGGGACTTTGTTATACTCGACCAGGCGTCTTTGTTCTACTCGATTAGGGGCCTATGTTATACTTGATGAGGGGGCTTTGTTATACTCGATCAGGGGACTTTCTTATTCTCGATGAGAGGGACTTTGTTATACTCGATCAGTGGGCTTTGTTATACTCGATCAGGGATCTTTGTTATACTCGATCAGGGGCCTTTGTTTTACTCGATTAGGAATCTTTGTTATAGTCGATCAGGGGCCTTTGTTATAATCGTTCAGGGGACTTTGTTATACTCGATCAGGGGACTTTGTTATACTCGAACAGGGGACTTTGTTATACTCAATCAGGGGGCTTTGTTTTACTCGATTAGGAAACTTTGTTATACTCGATCAGGGGCCTTTGTTATACCCGATTAGGGGACGTTGTTATACTCGATCAGGGCACTTTGTTATACTCTATGAGGGGGCTTTGTTATACTCAATCAGGGGGCTTTGTTATACTTGATCAGGGGCCTTTGTTATAATCGTTCAGGGGACTTTGTTATACTCGATCAGGGGACATTGTTATATTCGATGAGGGGACTTTGTTATACTCGATGATGGGACTGTGTTATACTCGTTCAGGGGACTTTGTTATACAGGATCAGGGGACTTTGGTATACTCGAATAGGGGCCTTTGTTAAACTCGATCAAAGGCCTTTGATATTCTCGATGAGGGGCCTTTGTTAAACTCGATTAGGGGACTTTGTTCTACTCGTTCAGGGGACTTTGTTATACTTGATCAGGGGATTTTGTTATACTCGATGAGGCGGCTTTGTTATACTCGATCAGGGGGTTATAATACTTGATCAGGGGCCTTTGTTATAATCGACCAGGGAAGTTTGTTATACTCGACCAGGGGACTTTTTTATACTCGATGAGGGGCCTTTGTTAAACTCGAATACTCGATCAGGGGACTTTGTTATACTCGATGAGGGGCCTTTGTTATACTCGATGAGGGGCCTCGTTATACTCGATCAGGGGACTTTGTTATACTCGATCAAGGACTTTGTTATCCTCGATCAGGGGACTTTGTTATACTCGATGAGGGGGCTTTGTTATACTCAATCAGGGGACTTTGTTATACTCGATGAGGGGACATTGTTATACTCGATTAGGAGCCATTTTTATATTCGATCAGGGGACTTTGTTATACTCGAATAGGGGACTTTGTTATAATCGTTCAAGCGACTTTGTTATACTCGATCAGGGGACTTTGTTATACTCGATCAGGGGACTTTGTTATACTCGTCCAGGGGAGTTTGTTATACTCGATCAGGGGACTTTGTTATACTCGATGAGGGTACTTTCTTATACACGATCAGGGGACTTTGTTATATTGGAAGGGGGGACTTTCTTATTCTCGATTATGGGACTTTGTTATACTCGATCTGGGGCCTTTGTTATACTCGATTAGGGGACTTTGTTATACTCGACCAGGGGACTTTGTTATACTCGATCAGGGGCTTTTGTTATACTCGAGCAGGGGCCTTTGTTTTACTCGATCAGGGGACTTTGTTATACTCGACCAGGGGTCTTTGTTATGCTCGATGAGGGGCCTTTGTTATACTTGATCAGGGGACTTTGTTACTCTCGATCAGTGGCCTTGTTATACTCGATCAGGGAACTTTGATATACTCGATGAGGGGGCTTTGTTATACTCGTTCAGGCGCCTTTGTTATATTCGATCAGGGGCCTTTGTTATACTCGACGAGGGGACTTTGTTATACTCGATGAGGGGCCTTTGTTAAACTCGATCAGGGGCCTTTGTTATACTCGAACAGGAGACTTTATTATACTCGATCAGGGTCTTTGTTATACTCGATCAGGGGACTTTGTTATACTTTATCACGGGCCTATGTTATACTCGATCAGGGGACTTTTTTATACTCGACCGGAGTCTTTGTTATAGTCGACCAGGGGAGTTTGTTGTACTCGATTAGGGGCCTTTGTTAAACTCGATCAGGGGCTATTGTTATACTCAATCAGAGGACTTTGTTATACTCGATCAGGGGACTTTGTTATACTCGATCAGGGGCTTTGCTATACTCGATTAGGGTACCTTGTTATTCTCGATCATTGGACGTTTTTATACTCGATCAGGGGACTTTGTTATACTCGATCACGGGACTTTTTTATACTCGATCAGGGGACTTTGTTATACTCGATGCGGGGCCTTTGTTATACTCGATCAGAGGCCTCGTTATACTCGATCAGGGGACTTTGTTATACTCGATCAGGAGACTTTGTTATACTCGATCAGGGGACTTTTTTATACTCGACCGGAGTCTTTGTTATAGTCGACCAGGGGAGTTTGTTGTACTCGATTAGGGGCCTTTGTTAAACTCGATCAGGGGCTATTGTTATACTCAATCAGAGGACTTTGTTATACTCGATCAGGGGACTTTGTTATACTCGTTCAGGGGCTTTGCTATACTCGATTAGGGTACCTTGTTATTCTCGATCATTGGACTTTTTTATACTCGATCAGGGGACTTTGTTATACTCGATCACGGGACTTTTTTATACTCGATCAGGGGACTTTGTTATACTCGATGAGGGGCCTTTGTTATACTCGATCAAAGGCCTCGTTATACTCGATCAGGGGACTTTGTTATACTCGATCAGGAGACTTTGTTATACTCTCGATCAGGGACTTTGTTATACTCGATGAAGGACTTTTGTTATCCTCGATCAGGGACTTTGTTATACTCGATGAGGGGGCTTTGTTATACTCGATCAGGGGACTTTGTTATACTCGATGAGGGGACATTGTTATACTCGATTAGGGGCCATTTTTATACACGATCAGGGGACTTTGTTATAATTGTTCAAGCGACTTTGTTATACTCGATCAGGGGACTTTGTTATACTCGATCAGTGGACTTTGTTATACTCGTCCAAGGGAGTTTGTTATACTCGATCAGGGGACTTTGTTATACTCGATGAGGGGACTTTCTTATACTCGATCAGGCGACTTTCTTATATTCGTAGGGGGGACTTTCTTATTCTCGATTATGGGACTTTGTTATACTCGATCAGGGGCCTTTGTTATACTCGATTAGGGGACTTTATTATACTCGACCAGGGGACTCTGTTATACTCGATCAGGGGCCTTTGTTATACTCGAGCAGGGGCCTTTGTTTTACTCGATCAGGGGACTTTATTATACTCGACCAGGGGTCTTTGTTATACTCGATCAGGGGCCTTTGTTATACTTGATCAGGGGACTTTGTTATTCTCGATCAGTGGACTTTGTTATACTCGATCAGGGAACTTTGTTATACTCGATGAGGGGGCTTTGTTATACTCGTTCAGGCGCCTTAGTTATATTCGATCTGGGGCCTTTGTTATACTCGACCAGGGGACTTTGTTATACTCGATGAGGGGCCTTTGTTAAACTCGATCAGGGGCCTTTGTTATACTCGAACAGGAGACTTTGTTATACTCGATTTGGGGACTTTCTTATACTCGATCAGGGGGCTTTGTTTTACTCGATCAGGAAACTTTGTTATACTCGATCAGGGTCCTTTGTTATAATCGTTCAGGGGACTTTGTTATCCTCGATTAGGGGCCATTTTTATACTCGATCAGGGGACTTTGTTATAGTCGAATAGGGGACTTTGTTATAATCGTTCAGGCGACTTTGTTATACTCGATCAGGGGACTTTGTTATACTCGATCAGGGGACTTTGTTATACTCGACCAGGTGAGTTTGTTATACTCGTTCAGGGGACTTTGTTATACTCGATGAGGGGCCTTTGTTATACTCGATCATGGTCCTCTGTTAAACTCGATCAGAGGCCTTTGTTATACTCGATCAGGGGACTTTGTTATTCTCGATCAAGGGTCTTTGTTATACTCGATGAAGGGGCTTTGTTATACTCGATCAGGGAACCTTGTTATACTCGATCAGGGGCCTTTGTTTTAATCGTTCAGGGGACTTTGTTATACTCGATCAGGGGGCTTTGTTTTACTCGATCAGGAAACTTTGTTATACTCGATCAGGGTCCTTTGTTATAATCGTTCAGGGGACTTTGTAATACTCGATTAGGGGCCATTTTTATACTCGATCAGGGGTCTTTGTTATACTCGATCAGGAAACTTTGTTATACTCGATCAGGGTCCTTTGTTATAATCGTTCAGGGGACTTTGTTATCCTCGATTAGGGGCCATTTTTATACTCGATCAGGGGACTTTGTTATAGTCGAATAGGGGACTTTGTTATAATCGTTCAGGCGACTTTGTTATACTCGATCAGGGGACTTTGTTATACTCGATCAGGGGACTTTGTTATACTCGACCAGGTGAGTTTGTTATACTCGTTCAGGGGACTTTGTTATATTCGATCAGGGGACTTTGTTATACTCGATCAGGGGACTTTGTTATACTCGATCAGGGGACTTTGTTATATTCGATGAGGGGACTTTGTTATTCTCGATGAGGGGGCTTTGTTATACTCGATCAGGGGACTTTGTTATACTGGATGAGGGGACTTTGTTATACTCGATTAGGGGTCATTTTTATACTCGATCAGAGGACTTTGTTATACTCGAATAGGGGACTTTGTTATAATCTTTCAGGCGACTTTGTTATACTCAATCAGGGGACTTTGTTATACTCGATCAGGGGACTTAGTTATACTCGACCAGGGGAGTTTGTTATACTCGATCAGGGGACTTTGTTATACTCGATCAGGATCTTTGTTATACTCGATCAGGGGACTTTGTTATACTTGATCTCGGGCCTTTGTTATACTCGGTCAGGGGACTTTTTTATACTCGACCGGGTTCTTTGTTATACTCGATTAGGGGCCTTTGTTGTACTTGATCAGGGGGCTTTGTTATACTCGATCAGGGGACTTTGTTATTCTCGATCAGGGGGACTTTGTTAAACTCGATCAGGGGCTTTGTTATACTCGATCAGGGAACTTTGTTATACCTCGATCAGGGGGCTTTGTTACGCCCTGTTTAGGCGCCTTTATATTCGATCAGGGGCCTTGTTATAATTTTATCAGGGTCTTTGTTATACCGAGAGGGGCCTTTCTTAAAACTCCGATCAGGGCTCTCGGTTATACTCGATCAGGGGACTTTGTTATACTCGATCAGGGGACTTTGTTATACTCGATCAGGGCTTTGTTATAATCGTTCAGGGGACTTTGTTATACTCGATCAGGGGACTTTGTTATACTCGATCAGGGGACTTTGTTATACTCGACCAGGTGAGTTTGTTATACTCGACCAGGGGACTTTGTTATACTCGATGAGGGGCCTTTGTTAAACTCGATCATGTGACTTTGTTATACTCGATGAGGGGCTTTGTTATACTCGATGAGGGGACTTTGTTCTACTCGATCAGGGGAATTTGTTATACTCGATCAGGGGACTTTGTTATACTCGATCAGGGGACTAGCTTATACTCTATGAGGGGGCTTTGTTATACTCGATCAGGGAACTTTGTTATACTCGGTGAGGGGACTTTGCTATACTAGGATCACGGGACTTTGTTATACTCGTTCAGGGGACTTTGTTATACTTGATCAGGGGACTTTGTTATACTCGAGAAGGGGGCTTTGTTATACTCGATCAGGGGGCTTTGTTATACTCGATCTGGGGCCTATGTTATACTCGATTAGAGGACTTTGTTATACTCGACCAGGGGAGTTTGTTATACTTGATCAGGGGACTTTGTTATCCTCGATCAGGGGACTTTGTTATACTCGATCTGGGGGCTTTGTTATACTCGATCAGGGAACTTTGTTATACTCGATCAGGGGCCTTTGTTAAACTCGATCAAAGGGCTTTGTTATTCTCGATGAGGGGTCTTTGTTTAACTCGTTTAGGGGACATTGTTCTACTCGTTCAGGGGACTTTGTTATACACGAGAAGGGGGCTTTGTTATACTCGATCAAGGGGCTTTGTTATACTCGATCAAGCGCCTTTGTTATACTCGATCAGAGGACTTTGTTATACTCGATCAGGGGAGTTTGTTATACTCGATCAGGGGACTTTGTTATACTCGATCTGGGGGATTTGTTACACTCGATCAGGGAACTTTGTTATACTCGATCAGGGGCCTTTGTTATAATCGTTCAGGGAACTTTGTTATAAGCGATCAGGGGACTTTGTTATATTCGATCAGGGGACTTTGTTATACTCGACCAGGGGAGTTTGTTATCCTCGACCAGGGGACTTTGTTATACTCGATCAGGGGCCTTTGTTAAACTCGATCAGGGGCCGTTGTTATACTCGATCAGTGGACTTTGTTATGCTCGATCAGGGGATTTTGTTATACTCGACCAGGGAACTTTGTTAAACTCGATCAGGGGCCTTTGTTATACTCGATGAGGGGACTTTTTATACTCGAATAAGGGCCTTTGTTAAACTCGATCAAAGGCCTTTGTTATTCTCGATGAGGGGTCTTTGTTAAACTCGATTAGGGGACTTTGTTCTACTCGTTCAGGGGACTTTGTTATACTTGATCAGGGAACTTTGTTATACTCGATGAGGGGGCTTTGTTATACTCGATCAGGGGGCTTTGTTATACTGGATCAAGGGCCTTTGTTATAATCGTTCAGGGGACTTTGTTATACTCGACCAGGGGACTTTGTTATACTCGATTAGGGGCCTTTGTTAAACTCGATCATGGGCTTTTGTTATATTCGTTCAGGCGCCTTTGTTATATTCGATCAGGGGCCTTTGTTATACTCGACCAGGGGACTTTGATATACTCGATGAGGGGCCTTTGTTAAACTCGATCAGGGATATTTGTTATACTCGATCAGGGGACTTTGTTATACTCGATCAGGGGACTTTGTTATACTCGATCAGGGGGCTTTGTTTTACTCGATTAGGAAACTTTGTTATACTCGATCAGGGGCCTTTGTTATAATCGTTCAGGGGACTTTGTTATACTCGATCAGTCGACTTTGTTATACTCGATCAGGGGACTTTGTTATACTCGATCTGGGGACTTTGTTATATTCGATGAGGGGACTTTGTTATTCTCCATCATGGGACTTTGTTATACTCGATGCGGGGCCTTTGTCATACTCGATGAGGGGACTTTGTTCTACTCGACCAGGGGAGTTTGTTATACTCGATCAGGGGACTTTGTTATACTCGTTCACGGGACTTTGTTATACTTGATCAGGGGACATTGTTATACTCGATGAGAGGGCTTTGTTATACTCGATCAGGGGGCTATGTTATACTTGATCAGGGGCCTTTGTTATAATCGTTCAGGGGACTTTGTTATACTCGATCAGGGGACTTTGTTATACTCGATCAGGGGACTTTGTTATACTCGACCAGGGGAGTTTGTTATACTTGACCAGGGGACTTTGTTATACTCGATGAGGGGCCTTTTTTAAACTCGATGAGGGACCTTTGTTATACTAGACCATAGGACTTTCTTATACTCGATGAGGGGCCTTTGATAAACTCGATCAGGGGCATATGTTATACTCGTTCAGGGGACTTTGTTATACTTGATCAGGGGACTTTGTTATACTCGAGTAGTGGGCTTTGTTATACTCGATCAGGGGGCTTTGTTATACTTGAACAGGGGCCTTTGTTATAATCGTTCAGGGGACTTTGTTATACTCGATCAGGGGACTTTGTTATACTCGATCAGGGGGCTTTGTTTTACTCGATCAGGAAACTTTGTTATACTCGATCAAGGGACTTTGTTATACTCTATGAGGGGGCTTTGTTATACTCGATCAGGGGGCTTTGTTATACTTGATGAGGGGCCTTTGTTATAATCGTTCAGGGTCCTTTGTTATACTCGATCAGGGGACTTTGTTAAACTCGACCAGGGGATTTTGTTATACTCGATGAAGGGCCTTTGTTAACCTCGATGAGGGGACTTTGTTCTACTCGATGAGGGGACTTTGTTATACTCGATCAGGGGACATTGTTATATTCGATGAGGGGACTTTGTTATACTCGATGATGGGACTGTGTTCTACTCGTTCAGGGGACTTTGTTATACAGGATCAGGGGACTTTGTTATACTCGAATAGGGGGCTTTGTTAAACTCGATCAAAGGCCTTTGTTATTCTCGATGAGGGGCCTTTGTTAAACTCGATTGGGGGACTTTGTTCTACTCTTTCGGGGGACTTTGTTATAATTGATCAGGGGAGTTTGTTATACTCGACCAGGGGACTTTGTTATACTCGTTGAGGGGCCTTTGTTAAACTCGATGAGGGGCCTTTGTTATACTCGATCAGAGTCTTTTGTTATACTCGATCAGGGGACTTGGTTATACTAGATCAGGGGGCTTTGTTATACTCGATCAGGGAACTAAGTTATACTCGATCAGGGGCCTTTGTTATAATCGTTCAGGGGACTTTATTATACTCGATCAGGGACTTTTTATACTCGACCAGGGGAGTTTTATTTATACTCGATTAGGGAGACGCTTTGTTAAACTTCGATGGGGAGCTTTTGTTTATATACTCGATCAGGGGACTTTATACTCGATCAAGGACTTTGTTATTCTCGATCAGGACTTTGTTATACTCGATGAGGGACTTTGTTATACTTGATCGGGGCCTTTGTTATAATCGACCAGGGGCCTTTGTTATATACTAGATCAGGGGACTTTATTTATTCTCGATCAGGGGACTTTGTT
>NW_024729525.1:0-41060 GCF_018991925.1 Homarus americanus | reverse complement strand
CTCGACATTGGCTCCTACTACCACCTGAGATTCCTCGCCCGAAATTGCTGCTCGACACCACAACCGCATCCAGCCCACATCTGACACGAACTGATTGCTATAAGAACAGCCCAGTCCTAACCATTGTAAATTATCAATAACATAATCAACCAGTGTGTTCACTCCCAGTCAATCTTACTTTTGCACTGTCACTATGCTTTGAAATGCCCTGTAGTTTGAGCTTCTCCCACCTAGTTAATATATCATATTTGTATCACTTGTTACTTTCTGCGTATATTATTTGTAAATCAAAGACCCATTTCCCAATTACGTATTAGCCATATTTCAGCCTTCCGGCTGCCATACTCTTTCAATAAACGTTAATTATTATTATTAGATTGGCGGTTCCAACTAACTCAACATGTATATGGATATTTAATTTTAAAGTAATAAAATGGTAAGGTGTAGCTATTTGAGGCTGGAGGCCACGTTTGTAAAAAAAAAAAACAAAAGTAGTAGTAATAGTATTATTAATAATAATAATAATAATAAAACGGTTTATTAATAGAGTTGCAGCCGGTGGCTGAAAATATACAGACCTACATTTGATTTAGACATAATGACATAATATGCATTGAATACATTCCGAGGGCTCAGTACATAAATCAGGAGTTGTTTATTATTTAACAATAGATGGGATGGTGCTGTTCTTATATCACCCAGTCTATGAGCTCTTATGGGCTGAATTTGTTGTAATGGCACTCTGTGAGTTGGGTGAGGCTGCAGGTGGCAGGAGGTGGCGATGGCGGGTGGTGCAGTAGTCCACGGCCAAACCTTTCCAGTGCTTGGTGGTAGAGGTCACTGAGGATGGCATTTCAGAAGGAGAAGGCGTGATTCTGCAGGCCTTTTCTGTACCTTCTCTAGCCTGGCGTTGTTGGGTGGAGTTGAGAGAAAACGACCAGGCTGAGTAGCCGCTCACGTTAGTTTGGGAGAATAAAGCGTTGAAGGTCATCAACTTTGGATGGGTGTCCCCAAGTGACCTAAATCTTAAGTAGCATGTAAGAGACAGTACGAGGCTGCCTACTGTGTGTTATTTACATAGGCCTTCAGTCAAGTTTTTGTCTATAGTTACACCCAGGATTTGACAGACTCACCAGCTGGAGGATAAGGGCACCCCTGTGACTGCTGGGGCTTGCACTGGAGTAGTGGCCAGTAATGATGTGCATGACTACAGTGTGTGTGTGTGTTTGTGTGTGTGTGTGTGTGTGTGTGTGTGTGTGTGTGTTCTGCATTATAAGGATAGAAGGTTGTAAAAATCCTTACTTTGAGCAGCTGATGAGATGTGTTGTGTTCCAGACAACTCCTGTGTAGTAAAGTAACAACTGTAACTCTTCTGTATGTCCAGACCTTGGCATATAGTTTGGATGTCAGAATGTCAACACAGTATTTACTAGACACTGAGTCTTATCGAGAGATATCACGATAATCACTTGTACTTACACCAGTACAGTGACTGGTGCATTTTGAGAGATGTAGCAACTGTGTTAAATGCTTCCCTAGCATCCTTAGTCTAGCTACTATTACAATGTTCCATACGATCATTTTGAGGATTTTAATAAGATGTAAACAAACACAGAACTGCCCACATCTCACAAACATGCCCAGTCACTTTACTAGAGTATAAGTGCAGGTGATTACATACATACCTTTTCTTCAGCTCTTCAGAGGTCAACATAGAATTTCTTCAGTATTAGACCTGTTTGTCTCATATGTCAGTGTTCCTTCATTGTAACAATACTGACCAACATGTGATGATTGCCAGTGAATAATGAATAAAAAAAAAATTAAATAAAACAATGTTTGTTTCTTCAACAGTCGAGATAGAGCTCCTCCTGGGGTTCAGCTGCAGAAACAAGTCTACTACTGTCAAGAACACCCATCAAAACAACATAGCAGAACTGGGCTCTACTGCATTTCATCATGCCTACACTCTTTGACTCTCACCTGTGGTTCAACAGTGGTTCGAAATAAAACATTGAGGGCATGTAAGAACAAACACATGTCAGGACGAGTGAGTCCTTTCTATTCTTTCTTCTTTCTTTCCAGCAGTCCATAATGGCCCACTGCTGGTACTGAATCCGACATCCCTAGATCTCCAACATGGGAGGCCATATGTGATAGGTCCACTGAACAATAGATTTACCCTTCACCCACCTTCTTCAATCCTTTGGCTGACTCCAGGGCTGGTTGACAGTTTATCACTTCCCTAACTCCCAGTCAACCCAGTGAAAGTGTCAACCACTAGCCCCTAGACCCACCAGAGGTGCACTTCTGTCGTTACTTAGGGAACAAAATTATTTCATGATGTGATCACCAAATGTATTTCCAAGAACATGCAACTCAAATGCGATGGCTCAGTGCTTTTTTTTATTGGCCAATCAATGCTGGTGTGGGTTTGACACATCTTCATGATTACAACCCAGTGGGGACTTCCCCACTCTTGCATCTATTTTTTTGCAGGAATCTCTGCACTGTATGCATAACCATTAAACAAATCAGCACCATGGCTGGAGTTTTACTATTTAGTGACTCAAGGCACTGTACTTCTCCTGGAATCTTTTAATTACATCCACCACTCTTGTTTTAGATATTTTTAACTGGCTAGTGGTCCTCTGTTGTCAGGGCCAATGTGGACCCCTGTTGGGTTTTAAGCCCATGTGTCCGTGCAGGGTTTGAGGCACTGATAGGCTGGCCAGTCTACTCTTCTTCTGTTAATGCTCCTTTATGTCACGTCCCACAGACATTTCTTCCCACCAGTCAAGTCAGCCATCACGGATATAGTAGCTACAGTGGGACAATTTATCGTTTCCAACAAGTTTTAAGACATAACAACAAGATTTATCTTTGGGAATATCCTTAGTTGTCCTGCCACTTCTGGGCTACTTACCTGTGTACTTGTTGGTCACTCACCTCACCCACAGTTTCCTTATCCAGAGGACTGTAGCCCTATTGTAATGACTGCCTGGTGCCCTGACTTTGGTGAATGTCTCAGTCCATGGACAGAAGTTGCTTTCTGGTTGAGTGCCCAGCAGGAGGATGGCTCCTTCTTCATCTCAAAGGTGCTCAGTGAAGTTCAGTATTTGATGGTGGACTTTTAATTTGCAATTATAATGGGTCACTTAACATAACTAGCGTTCCAATAATTTAGGATTTTATATTGTTTTAATTTGGGTATTTAAGCTTAGTAAGGATTTTATTTTAATTATTTAATTGTTTTAACTTTTGAGTTTAATTTTGGCATCAAATGGCCAGAGCTGTGATACTGGATATTTTACCCAATCAATAACTTTGATTGTTGTGTTTATTTTCAAGTATATGCAAGTATTTAAACCACTTTATTAAAAGTGTTTTACTCAGGCAGATGAATGTGAGTTATGTAAATAATGTTGGTCATCCTTAGTTACTTGATACAGTCCGGGAGAGCATGTTGGTGTTCTGCTTCCCAAGTTTATATAAAAAGTGTATACTCTTGAGCCTAACTGATGTCTCATGACCGATGGTTGTGTTGACTGTACTGTCTCTCAAACCAACTGATATAAACGATTGAATCCACCATCATTCTCCTGGCCTGTCAACCAAGGAGGTGTTTCATTACAATAATAATCCATCTACTTTTGGATATCTTAATACAGGTAACTTAATGTTATGTTTTTACAGTTAATTTTTTTTGTAGCTTGGAGCACAGTTTGCCTATTCTGGAAATAATTCAGTCCAGGTCTTGACACTGAAGGTGCTATCAGTTCTCACTGCCATGCAGGACTGAGGTTCATACACAAAATAGATCATATTCATTTATAGTTTACATGGTGAGAGTCATGTGGGTGATATCACTGTTCACTGCCACGCAGGACAGTGGTTCATATCATAGAAATCATTTTCTTTTGAGGACTAATCAGTGTGGACTAGCAAATTTTGGATAGACAGCAAGAATGTCCTCAAGCACCCTGATTCATTGTAGTGGTTACATAGTTCATGATACAATAAGCCATGTGGCCTGAAGTCTTTGACAGTGTCACATTCAATGATATAATGTTCAAGTGTATGCTAAATGTTTATCACAAAGTTTACATGCTAGAGTGTTCTGGTATGGGTACAGCGTCCTTGCCAGATGTGCTAATTCTGCACGACTACATCATTGTCTGGTTCTGTCCTTATGCTGGCCATACCAGTACCTCTTGTCTACATTTTCATATTTACTAATGCTACAACTGCCAGAGTCTCTCTCCATTTCTAGATCAAGTTCATGATTTGACTTGAATGTTTTTAAGTACAGCATTGGACAGGCCAGGGTCACGGTCAACATTTCTTTCTTACATGCTTCATTGGTGAGTCTCAGCACAGTCATGATACTAATTCCAACATGGGGACGGAATCCACACAAATTCAACACGAAGTTTTCCTTGCCAGTTATCACATTTCTTTTAATATCTCAGACAACTTTAGACATAGAATATCACCCCACCTCCATTTTCTTTAGGTAGTCTGTAGCTAAGTAGATTCAGTTAGTTCATTTTGTGTTGTGCTGGCCCAGTTGTTCAACCTGCAATGTTATGTTTGTGTTACAGACCCTTCCAGTGTTTGTGTTACATGAAAGAGTTTTTTACTGCACTGCCACTGACAGAGGTGTTAGTACTTTACAGTACACTGGGATATCAAACCCTAGTTTCCATTTCTGTCTTGTCTGCATCTGCTGTTTATAACTTGCTTATGAAGTATACACGGACACTATGTATAAGCCAACATAAATAACAAGATGGTTGACAGGTATTGGAGTACAGTGTTTCATATTTATTATCGTAAGATAAGAATAAAATTATAATCATTCCACTGAAAACTTACTGTGTGTAGGAGAAGACTTTATTAACCTTTTGGTATATTATTTCCCTGTAACTCTGATGATGTTTATACTCAGTGTGAGGGTGAGTTGGGTCATACTGTACTTGTTTGGTTTAATAACATGGAGGCTGAGGTTGGTTCTCCACACATGTATAATAATGTTGTATGTTACAGAACATCTAAATCGCCTTCATATGATCTTAAAGCCCTTCATGTTGAGGAGAGTCAAGACAGAAGTTGAGAATGAACTTACTGATAAGATTGAGGTAAGATGTACCTGTACTGTACCTGTGTATTGTATCTGTGTACTGTACTGTACCTGTGTACTGTATCTGTGTACTGTACTGTACCTGTGTACTGTACTGTACTGTACCTGTGTACTGTATCTGTGTACTGTACTGTACCTGTGTACTGTATCTGTGTACTGTACTGTACTGTACTGTACCTGTGTACTGTATCTGTGTACTGTACTGTACTGTACCTGTGTACTGTACTGTACTGTACCTGTGTACTGTATCTGTGTACTGTACTGTACCTGTGTACTGTATCTGTGTATTGAACTGTACTGTACCTGTGTACTGTATCTGTGTACTGAACTGTACTGTACCTGTGTACTGTATCTGTGTACTGTACTGTACTGTACCTGTGTACTGTCGTACTGTACTGTACTGTACCTGTGTACTGTACTGTACTGTACCTGTGTACTGTATCTGTGTACTGTACTGTACCTGTGTACCGTATCTGTGTACTGTACTGTACTGTACCTGTGTACTGTATCTGTGTACTGTACTGTACTGTATCTGTGTACTGTACTACCTTGTACTGTATCTGTGTACCGTACTGTACCTGTGTACTGTATCTGTGTACTGTGCTGTACCCGTGTACTGTATCTGTGTACCGTACTGTACCCTGTGTACTGTATCTGTGTACTGTACTGTACTGTACTGTACTGTACCTGTGTACTGTATCTGTGTACTGTACTGACTGTACTGTACCTGTGTACTGTAACTGTACTGTACTGTACTGTACCTGTGTACTGTATCTGTGTACCGTACTGTCGTACTGTACCTGTTTGTGAATATTTCTTCAGTTGATTATGCTACTTTATCTCATCAAGTAGCAGAGCATCCCTGATGAAGCTGCTCTGTACAAGTAGAGCATCCTGTGTGAAGCTGTTCTGCCAGTAGAGCATCCCATGCTAAGCTGCTCTGCAGTGAGCATCCGTGTTGAAGCTGCTCTGCACAGAGCATCCTGTGATGAAGCTGCTCTGTACAGTAGAGCATCCCATGCTGAAGCTGCCTGTACAGTAGAGCATCCCATGTCGAAGCTGCTCTGTACAGTAGTGCATCCTATGATGAAGCTGCTCTGTACAGTAGAGCATCCGTGGTGACTCTGCTCTGTGCAGTAGAGCATCCCGTGGTGACTCTCTCTTGTACAGTAGAGCATCCCAATTAACTGCTCTGCAGTAGAGCATCCCATGATGAAGCTGCTCTGTACAGTAGAGCATCCCATGATGAAGCTGCTCTGTACAGTAGAGCATCCCATGATGAAGCTGCTCTGTACAGTAGAGCTCCTATACACTGTACTATACTGACTTGCTTACTTCCCCCAACTTCCTTCACACAGCTCAGTATCTCCAATGTCTGCCTCACAAGAGGTGTCATAACAGTATAGTGTTATCCTCCATCAGCAAGTTTGTTAACATGTGGAGTCTTTTGTCTTACAGTTTCATCCTGATTGACTTTAAAACTTAGAACTCAGTCCAAATATCAAGTACATATTTGTTATTGTTTGATGATTGTGGATGTAGTTGTGTCCCTTTGACAAATTAGCTGTTGAGGCAAGGCCTTTGACTCCTAATTTGTCTTCACTTTTACTGTTGTATAAATCATTGTGACTGTTGTATAAATTATTGTGACTCACTATAATGTTCTCCAACAGATAATGATGTACTGCCCCTCACACTTCGACAAAAGTTTCTGTACAGTGGTCTTAAGAATAAGATTAGTATTGATGAGTTGTTGAGGTCATCTATGGTCCATCTTCCCAGCAGTCATCTGTTACATCATCACCATGAACCTTGTCATGCAGTTCAGGAAGGTATGTATAACTCTGTCTTCTTCCTAATGCTTATTGGACTGTGACTGATCAGTGGAGTGCCTAGAGAGAGACAGTTCTGAGGCATTAGAAAAGGTCCCTTTGCTCACCAAAGTATTATACTGATCACAACAGCATTTCTCTCTACCCAGACAAGAAAAGGCAATTAATTTTTCTGTAGAAGCTAGAAAAGGTTAAAGATAAGCATCCATCTCAAAGTGACCATTCTACTTCATGCACTAACACCTCTGTTGTCTAGAAGAGCAATAGGTAATGAAGATATTTGTAGATCACAAGAACACTATTTCTTGGCACTGCTTTTCTCTTATACGTCTATTATTATTTATGTGAGTGTTTGTTACAGATTTTCCTCTGGGATATGAAAGTAGTAGTGAGATTCAAAACTTGAGAGACAAGTTTATATTATAGAGGAAGAAAAAATTATTTAAAACATTGAAACATCACCAATGGAGTGTTATATGTGACACTGACACCCATTACTGTCAGGTGGAGTGTCACAGGTTACATATCAATAGTCCGCTCACTGGAAGCTTACAACTGAGGCCTTGGGTCATTTTGTAGTAAGGCAGCTGATTCGTTGGTAAACAGACACCTGAGACTACTACGTTCTTAAGTATTTAATCTATCATATGTATACAGTATTAGATATTTTAATGGATAATAATCTTTCTACAGTATTTTCATCTCTGATTAATTTACACTTGAAGCAAATATTAGTCTGTGAAATGTTCTGGTGATAAAGATGTTATAAAGAGAACAGGGATATAATGAACAAGTTCTGGGATGTCAACCCTCCTTGTCACGTGACCACACAGGGCGGTCGAGTAGGTCACTGTATTTTCTTTTGTTCTCTTAAGATATTTGTGTTACAAGATCATTTTACCAGGTAATTTATGTTCCCAATTTGGATATTATCAAAGATCATCAACAAAGGTTTATTATCCAGGAAATTATCATAATATAAATATTTGTACAATAGAATAAATACTGAAGAACTGTAGTTGATTCTTTGGGTGTCATAAAGCTTAGTGTTGTGTGGTGGTTCTGGTGGTCATAAAGCTTAGTGTTGTGTGGTGGTTCTGGTGGTCATAAAGCTTAGTGTTGTGTGGTGTCTGATGGTGGTCATAAAGCTTGGTGTTGTGTGGTGGTTCTGGTGGTCATAAAGCTTAGTGTTGTGTGGTGGTTCTGGCGGTCATAAAGCTAGTGGTGGTGGTGCTGGTGGTCATAAGCTTGGTCAGATACAATCAACGTTGAAACGTAAACTCCTTGCCAGCATTACATTCCACCACTCATGTTGCCTTATTTTGGGGAGAAAATAATGACAGCCAGTATTGGAAACATGATCCCATATCAACCACTGATGGCCAGAAGGGTGAAGGTGGATGTATAGTTGGTCCCTCAAACAGGAGCCTTTCTGTCACTCTCATAAGGGTCATGTTTGCTTCTCTGTAAAGTCACAAACATTGCTAATGATCCAGCTGACACAGTGTTATAAGTACATACAGTATTAGATTCATTGAATGTTGTATTTTAAAGTAGTACTGTATTCTTAATACAGCATGGCCTCATTAATTCAGATTTTGTACAGTTCAAACAGTTTTATGAAGTTTAATATTTGGAAGCAACTTCTGAAAATTAGATCTACAGTACTGTGCTATATGTTTGACTTAGACTGAATGGTCCACTATCTCCCGGGTGACACCATGTCTCCCCCACCCATTCACACTAAGCCTGGTGCACAGGTAGGCAGTTTATCCCAGCTTCCCTAGAGCAAGGCTTTAATATTAATGTTATAGCAATGTTTTATTGACTAAGATAGAGAAAGACAAGGTAAATGTAGAGCAGTAGAAAAGAAGGAAATATTTAGTTCTACATCTGAACAGATATAATAGAACTATTTAACAAAAAGGACCGAATGTATATCTTTTGGGGTTTGTTTTCCTTTCCTTGTTGGTAATAAGACTCCCCAGTTCATGTAAACCTAGACCAGTTATCTTGGGTGTGTCGACCATAAGAATACAGAGAACTGAACTTGAAGAGGGTCTCCAGCCACACAGACACTCTGCTGCACTGTGCTGGCCTTACTGTGTTAGTGGTTGTCTTGTCTTCCTCACCGTGTGTTAGTGGCTGTCTTGTCTTCCTTACTGTGTTAGTGGTTGGTCTTGTCTTCCTTACTGTGATAGTGCGGTTGTCTTGTCTTCTCTTACTGTGTTAGTGGTTGTCTTGTCTTCCTTACTGTGTTAGTGGGTTGTCTTGTTCTCCTACTGTGTTAGTGGGTTGTCTTGTCTTCCTTACTGTGTTAGTGGTTGTCTTGTCTTCCTTACTGTTAGTGGTTGTCTTGTCTTCCTTACTGTGTTAGTGGTTGTCTTGTCTCTCCTTACCGTGTTAGTGGCTGTCTTGTCTTCCTTACTGTGTGTTAGTGGCTGGTTCTTGTCTTCCTTACCGTGTTAGTGGTTGTCTTGGTTCCTCTCTTACTGTGTTAGTGGTTGGCTCCCACCTCCCTTGCTGTGTTAGTGTTGTCTTGTCTTCCTTTACTGTGTTAGTGGTTGTCTTGTCTTCTTACTGTGTTAGTGGTTGTCTTGTCTCCCTTACTGTGTTAGTGGTTGTCTTGTCTTCCCAATGTGTTAGTGGTTGTCTTGTCTTCCCTTACTGTGTTAGTGGTTGTCTTGTCTTTACTGTGTTAGTGGTTGCCCTTGTCTTCCTACTGTGTTAGTGGTTGTCTTGTCTTCCTTACTGTGTTGCGGTTGCCCTATTCTCCTTTACTGTGTTAGTGGTTGTCTTGTCTTCCTTACTGTGTTAGTGGTTGTCTTGTCTTCCTTACCGTGTTAGTGGTTGGTTCTGTCTTCCCACTGTGTTAGTGGTTGCCCGGTCTTCCTTACTGTGTTAGTGGTTGTCTTGTCTTCCTTACTGTGTTAGTGGGTTGTCTTGTCTTCCCTAATACTGTGTTAGTGGTTGTCTTGTCTTCCTTACTGTGTGTTAGTGGTTGTCTTGTCTTCCTTACTGTGTTATTGGTTGTCTTGTCTTCCTTACTGTGATAGTGGTTGTCTTGTCTTCCTTACTGTGTTAGTGGCTGTCTTGTCTTCCTTGCTGTGTTAGTGGTTGTCTTGTCTTCCTCTTACTGTGTTAGTGGTTGTCTTGTCTCTCCTTACTGTGTGTTAGTGGTTGTCTTGTCTCCTTACTGTGTTAGTGGTATGTCTTGTCTTCCTTACTGTGTTAGTGTGGTTGGTCTGTCTTCCTTACTGTGTTAGTGTGGTTGTCTTGTCCTCCTTACTGTGTTAGTGGTTGGCTCCTAAGCCCTTCCTTACTGTGTTAGTGGTTGTCTTGTCTTCTCCTTTACTGTGTTAGTGGTTGTCTGTCTTCCTTACTGTGTTAGTAAGTGGTTGTCTTGTCTTCCTTACTGTGTTAGTGGTTGTCTTGTCTTCCTTACTGTGTTAGTGGTTGTCTTGTCTTCCTTACTGGGCTGTGTTAGTGGTTGTCTTGTCTTCCTTACTGTGTTAGTGGTTGTCTTTGTCTTCCTTACCGTGTTAGTGGCTGTCTTGTCTTCCTTACTGTGATAGTGGTTGTCTTGTCTTCTCCTTACTGTGTTAGTGGTTGTCTTGTCTTCCTTACTGTGTTAGTGGTTGTCTTGTCTTCCTTACTGTGTTAGTGGTTGTCTTGTCTTCCTTACTGTGTTAGTGGTTGTCTTGTCTTCCTTACTGTGTTAGTGGTTGTCTTGTCTTCCTTACTGTGTTAGTGGTTGTCTTGTCTTCCTTACTGTGTTAGTGGTTGTCTTGTCTTCCTTACTGTGTTAGTGGTGGGTTGTCTTGTCTTCCCACGTTAGTGGTTGTCTTGTCTTCCTCTACTGTGTTAGTGGTTGCCTTGTCTTCCTTACTGTGATAGTGGTTGTCTTGTCTTCCTTACTGTGTTAGTGGCTGTCTTGTCTTCCCTTACTGTGATAGTGGTTGTCTTGTCTTCCTTACTGTGTTAGTGGCTGTCTTGGCTTCCTTACCGTGTTAGTGGTTGTCTTGTCTTCCTTACCGGTGTTAGTGGTTGTCTTGTCTTCCCTTACTGTGTTATTGGCTGTCTTGTCTTCCCACTGTGTTATTGGCTGTCTTGTCTTCCCACTGTGTTAATGGTTGCCCTGTCTTCCCAATACTGTGATAGTGGCTGGTCTTGCCCCTCCTACTGTGTGCTAGTGGCTGGGTCTTGTCTCCCACTGTGATAGTGGCTGTCTTGTCTTCTTACTGTGTTAGTGGTTGTCTTGTCTTCCTTACTGTGATAGTGGCTAGTTCTTATTGTCTTCCTTACTGTGTTAGTGGTTGCCCTATTTCCCTTGCTGTGCGTTAGTGGTTGTCTTGTCTTCCTTACTGTGTTAGTGGTTGTCTTGTCTTCCTTACTGTGTTAGTGGTTGCCCTTGTCTCTCCTTACTGTGATAGTGGTTGTCTTGTCTTCCTTACTGTGTTAGTGGTTGTCTTGTCTTCCCTTACTGTGTTAGTGGTTGTCTTGTCTTCTCCTTACTGTGTTAGTGGTTGTCTTGTCTTCTCCTTACTGTGTTATTGGTTGTCTTGTCTTCCTTACTGTGTTGGTTGGTTGGGTCTTGTCTTCTTACTGTGTTAGTGGTTGTCTTGTCTCCCCTTACTGTGTTAGTGGTTGTCTTGTCTTCCTACTGTGTTAGTGGTTGTCTTGTCTCTCCTTACTGTGTGTTAGTGGTTGTCTCTTGGCTTCCTTACTGTGTTATTGGTTGTCTGTCTTCTTTTACTGTGTTAGTGGTTGGTTCTGTCTTCCCTACCACGTGTTAGTGGTTGTCTTGTCTTCCCTACTGTGCTATTGGTTGTCTTGTCTTCCCCTACTGTGTTATTGGCTGTCTTGTCTCTTCCTTACTGTGTTAGTGGCTGTCTTGTCTTCCCTTACTGTGTTAGTGGCCGCCCTTGTCTTCCTTACCGTGTTAGTGGTTGTCTTGTCTTCCCTTTTACTGTGTTAGTGGTTGTCTTGTCTCTCTCTCTTTGCTGTGTTAGTGGCTGTCTTGTCTTCCTACTGTGTGTTATTGGTTGTCTTGTCTTCTCCTTACTGTGTTAGTGGCTAGTCTTGTCTTCCTTACTGTGTTGGGTGGTTGTCTTGTCTTCCTACTGTGTTAGTGGTTGTCTTGTCTCCTTACTGTGTTAGTGTGGCTGGCCTCTGTCTTCCTTACTGTGTTAGTGGTTGTCTTGTCTCCTTACTGTGTTAGTGGCTGTCTTGTCTTCCTACTGTGTTAGTGGTTGTCTTGTCTTCCCTTACTGTGTTAGTGGTTGTCTTGTCTTCCTTACTGTGTTAGTGGTTGTCTTGTCTTCCCTTACTGTGTTAGTGGTTGTCTTGGCTTCCACTGTGTTAGTGGTTGTCTTGTCTTCCTTACTGTGTTAGTGGTTGGGTTCCTGGCTTCCTACTGTGTTAGTGTATACACTTGGCTCTTACCGTGTTAGTGTGGCTGTCTTGGTCTTCCTTACTGTAAGGCTAGTTGTCTGTCTTCCTTACTGTGTTCCCTCAGAGTGCAACATGTAAACTGACATGTTTCACCAATGTTGCTGACAACAGTTGTGTAAATTTACTTCTTAGATGTAAATTATTGGATAATTCAACAGCTACAGTACCTCTATATAGTACAGTACAGTATAGTGTAAATTAATGAGGTTCTTTGTTGAGTGAAAGAATGGTAATAAAAATGGTAATGCTGCCTGTACCTCTCGCTCCATAAAGTATCATTAACATTTTGTGTTAGCAATGGGACGGAGAATTTTGACAACTCCACGAGACAACAAGAGTCGCAGCATTCATTTTGAAATTCCCCGACGCGCCTCCGTAAAGATGCCTTATGGAGGCGAGTATTAAGACAACAACTCAATAGCATATTAACTCACTCAGGTGTGCAACCACCCCGAGCCTCTGGAGGCGAAGAGGTGCGATCACCGTACACCCGGCGTCCCAGAGCCTTACATCATACCCAAGCTTGTCTTCCGTGAAGCTTTCTTCCTTGATGCCAGCCCAAGTAAACACCACCTGTTGTACAACCGCTTCTCAGTCTTTCATGCTGACTATGTCCTCCAGCCTAACAAAAGGTGAGTATACATTTCTTGTCATAATAAAGTTGCTTGTTAGTTTTGACCAGCAAGATAAAAAGGTATTTCTTGATAATTAAATGATAACTTACCCATAGATATTGTGGGTTAGAGGTATGGACAAATGGTGGTGTGAACTTGTTGTGGGGACATTTGGGGCCTTGTTGTGGGGGACATTCGGGGCCTTGTTGTGGGTGACATTTGGGGCCTTGTTGTAGGGCACATTTTGGGCCTTGTTGTGGTAACATTTGGGGCCTTGTTGTGGGGACATTTGGGGCCTTGTTGTAGGTAACATTTGGGGCCTTGTTTGGGGACATTTGGGGCCTTGTTGTAGGTAACATTTGGGGCCTTGTTGTGGGGGACATTTGGGGCCTTGTTGTGGGGACCTCATTCACACGTGCTGCATTCGTCACCTGGCAGCGAGGAAGAGTTCGTCCCAGAATTTGTTCATGATGTTCGTGTTTTCTTTATGACATCATTATTACCAGTGCATTTCACATCCAGTGTGGGACGAAGCCGCTGTCACCTATTATAGGGGTCTACTTCCTATAATACTTGACTTTACTTTTCTCTCTGTCCCCTACTGTACTTAAACAACTACTGTACTCTCTGACTTAACATCTGACCTGTGGTAGCATAACTCGAGGGTAAGACGTGCTGGGTAAATGTAATAATGGTACCAAGATATAGGGAGCCATAAAGGTGGGCAATGTGGGAAAATAATACCTTTAACATACAATAAAAAGGTTTATTAAAATAATGCAAGACTTCTGACCTGTTTCCAGTACACACAACTAGTGCCAATATCAACTCCATGGCAATACTCAGACACTTGTCAACAAAGGTACCTTACATATTTTACAATCACCCAGTACTTGGTGTACCTGTAGAAAACATATACACTGTAAATATACATAGAGTACTTGGGATCCAACAACAACACAGTGAACCTGATTGTTCTCGTTGATAGAACAGGACTCGTAACACGGGCATCCCAAGTATACCTCCTTTGATACTCTGTTACATAGCCAAGAAAATGTGGCTGACCTTCACACTATGTTAACACCAGACACTCGTACCAATTGGAGATGACATACCAGAATACACAGGCAGAAATTACAACCCCACGCACTACTCAGAGGTGGACTCATAGCACAACAACCCTGCAGGCTGGTCACGTTTATGTTCACCGGGCAGGCAACAAGTGGATGGTTAGCGGCTCAGGCCAACAATCTCCCAGCTGCTGGCTGAGCTTGGCTGCTGACCTGTGGGTGAGATCTGGGCTCACCCCGACTGTGTTACATGATGCTATCTGCTCACAAGGCCTCCATCCTTCTCTAACAAAGATGCTGGACTATGTGGACGTTGTCTGGACATACACCAACCAACCAGGGTCTCTCTCTCTCTCTCGGTTGGAAATCGTGGGTGGAGTGAGTGAGTGACACGAATAACGTAACATTGCTAGGCTGAAGGCGCTTGAACACTACTTAAACATCAAGAACTGTTAATTGATCACTGCATATTCAAACAACAAATAATTAAATAAAAACACTTAATATACTGAGATAGAACGGGCACTGGACCTTACCTTTGTAGCGGGATGGAAATCATGGGTGGAGTGAGTGAGGTCAGGACTCTCTCACCGACGCCTCCCAAACGTGAGTTACCGCCGTCACTTAGAAAATCGACAGACTAAATTGCTCTACACAGCGGTGTTTGAAAAATCAGAGTTCACTTAACTTATTCAAATCTTCTATTGCTTTTCAAACTTAACAGTAACTGAGCTCTCAAAGACAAGAAAAACTGGCGACAAATACTTTGAATGGCAGTGTGGGGAGGGACAGATAACGGCTTAACATTAAACTTCGTGATAAATCGTTTTGTGTTTACATTTCAGACAATTATCAAACTTCTATAATAAAGACTGGCAATACTCTCTATGTTTCCATGAATTCCTAATGCTCATATATCAAAACTGAATGACTTCAGCTATGAACGGCCGCCTCGTAAGAACACACAAACATATGATTTACAGCTGGTAAACAGAGTATTCAACACATAATCTCTTAACACAAAATACTCGACATATAGGATACAGATGCCTCCAACTTATACTCAATACATCTAGACTCTTTTCCTCTCATGGTAGGTGTACCTAATTGACTAAATAAATTCATTCACTCAAAATTTCAAATTTGGGAATGCCCTGGGAAGTATACAGAAATACCTGGGTCCCTGATGAAGTACACAAAGGAAAGTGGAGGACTAAGACACTGAAGTGATTAGAGAACGGATGTCTCTACTGGAGACTCAAACGTTCATGTGTTTTGTGGGCACTGTAGCATAATATGAATACAGTACAAGTGTTGAAGCGGACTAACTGCTAAACGTGACCATGACAACAGTACTAATTTTGCTTCCTCAATTGGGAAATTATAGGAGATAATATACAAGACTTATTATCTCTTAACCCTCTCGTGTGAGATAAGTTTTAAGTTACCAGTTCCAAGATCACAATTCTGAGAGGCTCCCCAAGGCAGACAAGAGAGCACATAGTGATATTCTTTACTTTATCAATTTCCCCCAAACTTGTTTTATTGGCCTAACCCATATATCTTTGGCTTCATAAATCATTGACCTCAACTTTGGCAAAAAGAATAATACAAAGTATCAGCTTTTTATCACTTCTAATACATGGGAAAAAAACAACCAATATGTTTACAACCTCCCCACCTCAAAATTGTCTGAGTCAACTGTTTAACTACTATACTATACACTGCCAGAAGCAGAATTTTATGAGCTTTCCAACGCAGTAATCGTTCTGATATGTTCAATATTGTTTGAGAAAAAAGGAAAAAACCTTTCAAATGGTAAAAAAATATTCGTTTATTTTTGTGCCTATGTTTTAGATCGTATAAATTATATTGCAACTTGCCAGCACTCTAGCGAAAAGAATGGTACTGATAAATTCATGTAAGTCTTGAAAATCATCCTCTTTCAGAGACTCTTTTTGGACATTGTCACTGTAACGAGGTTGTATAGCCTGATATGATAATGGCTTTTGAAAACTAAACATTTTCGTAAATATGAAAAATTGTTACATTCACTTCACTAACTTTAAAAATAAATTATTTCAAGGTCGGGTAAGCACTGTAATCAGGAGTTGAGGCAGCCTGCCGAGTTATGGAAATTTAAATGGACACGGCTCACACTCCGACTGACTGCTGAGATAATACTGCACATTTATTGTTCAGTCTTCCCTTCCTATAAGCCCAAAGCGTTGCCAATTAGTTTAGTTGATAGAACTTACTTGCTACTATGGCACATCAAATTTGACACAATTCTGTAGAAAACTTATTATTAGGGCAATTTTTTAAAGTTTGGTGACTCGATTTAGGTCATCGTGAAGTTGGTCTTATCACGAATACGATTTGAATCGCGTATTAAAGTGCTCGAGGTTAAAATATCAGAATATAAATATGATAAATTAAATGCTAAAGAATTATAGTGATGTCTGTCTGCCTACGAATCAGCTGCCTTGTGCTAACTCTTGAGAAGTCAATATTCATTCTATTGTACCAGCCTGATCACAGTGGCAAGTGTTGTTCTTGTAAGGTTAAAGCGTTATAGCAGGAAACTGTACATAGTGCTTCATCATGCAGGTCTCTGTGTTTACTTTGTCTCTTTTGATGGTCATTTTCCTTTAGTTTGGTGTGTTTTAGATTCAAAATTTTTTATTCTTGGAGTCAGACCTTTTAGGCAGGTGTTTGCATGCTGCTTGGTGGTGTTAGATTTATTGCTAAGCCTCTGTGGGATGTGTGGCTTACCTGCCTGCCTGGGTATTGCTACTTTAATATTTACACTACAGTAGTTGTATCGTGTCATCTGCTACAAGTGTAGGAATCAGTGGAGGATTTCATGATGAGGTCAAACCATTATGGTCATATAGAACAGCACAGTGGTCCTCGGTTAACGAGCACAATTCATTCCAGAAGGTCAACATTGACAACCATTGTTTCAATGGGTTTTTTGGGTATTGGTTCAGCTCCCGAAAATTGCCTAAAATCAACAAAAAAGGTAGTAAAAGTACACTTACTTTGAGGTGTGTATGTAAGCTCTGGATGATGATGATGATGATGATGATGGGAATTAGAATGGGGTAGAGGAGAGGAAGAAGGCATTGGGGTTGGAAGAGTCACCCATGATGTCATCCCATAAAATTTAGTTCTCTTGGTGTAATTCAAGATTATTTTCTTTAAATCAACACTGCACTGCATTATATATTGTCAATATGTAAAATAAATTTCAAATTGGCCAATAATTTGCTGGAAACAGAAAAAAAAGTGTTTAGTTGAAGAGTCTGAAGCAAGATGTTACCTCCACTGAAAGACACAGAGACTGGCCTTCTGTATGTGGTGTGTTGACAGGCTGTTTGGCGCATAAAAAACTAGTTTCCTATACTTCAATTATGTTCAACAATTGTTAAAATGACTAAAAATTTAATATTAATTTGTTAAATTATTGAATTGTATGAACTTTTGATATTTACTAAAATAGTAAAAAATTTAAGCCCTAGAACCGATTACTGTATTGGTAGTTAATACTACAGCTGGTGGACGCCAAATGCAAGTGAAAAATATAATAAGTAGCTCGTTAAAAACTTGTTATCGCGGGATTGCTCATTAACGAAGTTAGAATCTTATGGAAGGTAAATCGTTAACCAAAAATCCCGATTGCCCAGTAAACATTAACCGAGGATCACTATATATTAAAAGCTGTAGTTTTGCTTCTCTTATGAAACTTTGGTAGTGGCTCCGTTCAGTGTCTTGAGAAGTGTCAAGCTGCTGGTGAGACTTTGGTGGGTGAACAGGAGTGTTGATAAATTGTTCCTGTATTAAGGAGTGTTGTTAAGGCTTCACCTCCTCTCCTCATACTGGATTGTGGTTACACCTTGGCCCCAAGACCTTCATCAGGTTTTGAGTTGTTACAGGAGGATGTGGACAGTAGGCTTTTTGTATCTTGTAGAGAAGAGAGGTCCTTCACCTGGATTTTTGGGCTTTATGGGGGAGTAGCGTCTCCGCCAGGTGGGAAAGTGAAGGTCTCCGCCAGGTGGGAAAGTGACGCTCTCCGCCAGGTGGAAAGTGAAGTTCCGCCAGGTAGAGTAGCGTCTCCGCCAGGTAGAGAGTAGCGCTCCGCCAGGTGGGAGAGTGAAGTCTCCGCCAGGTGGAGAGTGAAATATCCGCCAGGTAGAAGTGAAATTCCGCCAGGTAGGGAAAGTAGCGTCTCCGCCAGGTAGAAGTAACGCTCTCCGCCAGGTAAGTACGTCTCCGCCAGGTGGGAGAGTAAATCTCCGCCAGGTAGAGAAGTGAAATCTCCGCCAGAGTAAGTGACGTCTCCGCCAGGTGGGAAAGTGACGTCTCCGCCAGGTAAGTGGCGTCCCGCCAGGAGAGTGACATCTCCGCCAGGTGGGAAAGTGAAGTCTCCGCCAGGTGAGAAGTGAATCTCCGCCAGGTAGAGGTAGCGTCTCCGCCATGTGGGGAGAGTGAAAGTCTCCGCCAGGTGGGAGAGTGGGCCAGGTGGGAGAGTGACGTCTCCCAGGAAGGGACGTCTCCGCCAGGTGAGAGTGACGTCTCCGCCAGGTAAGAGTGACGCCTCCGCCAGGAGTGACGCCTCCGCCATGGGAGGACGCTCCGCCGGTGGGGAGAGCATCTCCGCCTAAGGGAGAGTGAAGTTCCGCCAGGTGGGAGAGTGACGCCAGGTGGGAGAGTGACGCCCGCCAGGTGGGAGTGACGTTCCGCCAGGTGGGAGAGTGACGCCTGGGAGAGTGGACGCCGCCGTTTGGGACTCTCACAGAAGAGATGTACAGTACTGACCTTGTATCAGGCCTCAGCTTATGGAGAAAGGACAAATGTACGTGTGTATGCATTACTCAGTATAATGTAGGTAATTTTCCATGTTTCTATGTCTTTGGGTTCACCAGGGTAATATATACCCTTTGAAGCTCTATCATAAGTTATTAGTTGGTGAGTCCAGTGTGGAGCTGTTGAACTTTGTTTTTCTGCTGTAAGTCATATGCTGATTCTCATTGGTCAGTTAGGAAGGAGTTGGTTTGTCTTCTTGGAGCCTCTGTTGACTTTCCTCTGTTTGGGGGAGACTGTTTGTTCCTGAAGCCAAGCTTGTTTCTTGACAATGTAACGGACCTAAAAAAAAAATAGACAAGTTCAAGTTTGAGCTGGGCATTTTCCAGCAACAAATCCAGCCCCAAGTGCAAGGTGAGGAGTTCTCTGAGACCCATCCTTTTCTCCTTAAAGGAACATATTGATGTTCAGAGCATCCTCACCTCAACAATGTTTTTCTTATTCTTCAGCTGTAAGGGAGAGAGGAAGCGGGAAGCTTCCTTACAAGGCCTTCTTCTTAACCAAAACCAGGAACAGGAAGACTTACCTTCTCTTGGTCTTCACTACTGTGTCAATATGGACAGAGTTTTAGTGAACATCATCATCATATCCATGTGTGAGTGTGTGGGTTAGCCATGATGACCAGATGCCAGCTTCAGGTTGCTCCATCTCGTGTTAGGTGGTGCAGTAATCTCTGAAATCATTTCTCACAACCTCTCCCCTGACATTCTGGCCCTCCCCGGGCTCTCATCCCTTCACATTCAAAACTACTGCATTTCTTGACCCAATTGTTCACCGCTATTCTCTCCACATGCCTGAATCATCTCAGCCTTCCTCTACTGAAACCACACTAGCTGCCCTCTTATCTCTGAACAGGATTTCCTATCTCACAACTTTACATTACTCATCCATCTCACCATAGTCTCACTCAAGTGTACATTTGTCATCCTCTTTAACCACCCATTTTTTACTGCGTACAACACCACACTTCTTGTGCTCACTACATACAGTATATATTTCCTCTCAAGCGAAGAAGGTTCTCTTGCTGTCAGTAAAAGCAATAGCTTCTAAACTTCTTCAGCCTCTTTTGACTCTAGCAGCTGAGTTAGCTTCTTGACCAGCTCCAGCACTGATCATGTCACCCAGGTAGCAGAACTTACTGACACAACCCAGGGATATATCTCAATCAATAATAATAATAATAATAATAATAATAATAATAATAATAATAATAATAATAATAATAATAATAATAATAGCTTGTCTTTTGTTTCTCAAAAGTGCCAGTTCTTCTAAAAATTCAGTATCATTATTAACAGAGTATTAATGTTGTCAGTAAACCAGATGCCAAATGTTGGGGTTGACAGATAATACATCAGGCTTGGAATTGGATAGATGATTCTTTCATTTTCTTTACTCAGAGAAACAGTCCATTGCTACATTTAGGATCAGACAAGTTTATTGGGTTTTAGGTGTTAAATCATGGGGAAAAAAAGAGTTGATGGGCTTTCATGTGACTGGAAGTTGTTTTTCCTCCTCTGTGTTGTTGCCCTGAGGAGTATGTTTCTTTTGGCCTTCCTGAGAGACTTGTTGTTGGAGTCAGTCCTGCAGGAGAGGAGTATTAGAGAGGCTACTCTTCTACTGATATCTGGACACTCACTTCAGGCACCTGTAAACCTGTGGTGCTCTTTACTGAGATAAAGGGCTGTTGCTTAGGGCTCATGCCTACATTCTCCGATTGACTGTGTACATGAGTCGTCTCATCCACTGTGTCAGTTAAGAATGAGGATTGATTTTGAGGTCCCAGTATATAATGAGTATGGATCAGGCATCTCAGAGAGGTGGGTGTTGAGGAGCTTGGGCAGAAGACAATTGAACTTGGGTGTGTTTGGTTGCCACAATGCACAGTGTGTCACTGGTGTAAACTCACAGTTATCACCTTGGACAGCTTGTTACTCAGTGTTTATAGAGCTGTGGCTGAACTGAGAGAGATAGTACAGTAGTACAGGTTGTACCTCTCTAGTCCGGCATTCTGTGGTCGGAAACTCCCGTAGTCGGAACAATTTTAGTTCACCCAATAGCCAACATCCTGATGTGCCTCAAATGTAATTTGAGTTACAGTACCATCACTCCACTTTGGAAGCAGAATTATGGTAGCATTAAGGTAAATGAAATTGTATTTTAACAGTATTACTTTTTCTTATTTATTTATTTTCGATCTTATGTACTGTACTGTACTGTACTGTACTGTACTGTACTGTACTGTCAATACCTATTGCCTTCTTAGTTCTGAACAGAGTCACCTGTCATTCACTGTCACACTACACATCTACCTCACCTTTCTCATTTAGTTCTCTCAAGCCAGCATGTCATCATCCTCTTTGCCATGATTCACTGCCACACAACATCACATTTCTCATGTCAGTTGCACACATTAAACTTTACCAAACTTGTGGTGAAATATTGTTCCTGTAAACAGTATAAACTATATGAAGAATTGATTGATTTTGCTCTAAGGTTTTATTCTATGTTTCAGAGAATGAAACCAGAAAATGTTTCTCATTCCTCCGCTTCATGAATGTCAGTGTACAAGAGCTGTCTGATGCTGTCTTAAGAGGGCTGGTCTCAAGGTATGTAGTGAATTATTATTTATAATTTGTATAAGTACCAGACACTACAGTGGATAAGTTATGTGAAAGTCTGGTACTTATACATTACAGTACTTGTACCTTAGTGTCTGGTACTTATACATTACAGTACTTGTACCTTAGTGTCTGGTTCTTATACATTACAATTACTTGTACCTTAGTGTCTGGTTCTTATACATTACAGTACTTGTACCTTAGTGTCTGGTTCTTATACATTACAGTACTTGTACCTTAGTGTCTGGTTCTTATACATTACAGTACTTGTACCTTAGTGTCTGGTTCTTATACATTACAGTACTTGTACCTTAGTGTCTGGTTCTTATACATTACAGTACTTGTACCTTAGTGTCTGGTTCTTATACATTACAGTACTCGTGCCTTAGTGTCTGGTTCTTATACATTACAGTACTTGTACCTTAGTGTCTGGTTCTTATACATTACAGTACTTGTTGCCATAGTGTCTGGTTCTTATACATTACAGTACTTGTACCTTAGTGTCTGGTTCTTATACATTACAGTACTTGTACCTTAGTGTCTGGTTCTTATACATTACAGTACTTGTACCATAGTGTCTGGTACTTATACATTACGAATACTTGTACCTTAGTGTCTGGTTCTTATACATTACAGTACTTGTGCATAGTGTCTGGTTCTTACATTACAGTGCTTGTACCTTAGTGTCTGGTTCTTATACATTACAGTGCTTGTACCATAGTGTCTGGTTCTTATACATTACAGTACTTGTACCATAGTGTCTGGTTAACTTTACAGTACTTGTCATAGTGTCTGGTTCTTATACATTACAGTACTTGCCATAGTGTCTGGTTCTATACATTACAGTACTTGTACCTTAGTGTCTGGTTCTTATACATTACAGTACTTGTACCCTAGTGTCTGGTTCTATACAGTACTTGTACCTTAGTGTCTGGTTCTTATACATTACAGTACTTGTACCTTAGTGTCTGGTTTATACATTACAGTACTTGATAATTCCTGGTACTTATACATTACTGTACTTGCCTTAGTGTCTGGTTCTTATACATTACAGTACACTTGCCTTAGTGTCTGGTTCTTATACATTACAGTACTTGTACCTTAGTTGTCTGGTACTTATACATTACAGTACTTGTAGTGTCTGGTTCTTATACATTACAGTACTTGTACCTTAGTGTCTGGTTCTTATACATTACAGTACTTGTACCATAGTGTCTGGTTCTTACCATTACAGTACTTGTACCTTAGTGTCGTGCCTTACTTGTACCTTGGTGTCTGGTTCTTATCATTACGTGCTGCCTGATAGTGTCTGGTTCTTATACATTACAGTACTTGTGCCTTGAGTGTCTGGTTCTTATACATTTGGTACTTGTAGTGTCTGGTTCTATACATTGAGTACTTGTACCTTAGTGTCTGGTTCTTATACATTACAGTACTTGCTGTGTCTGGTTCTTATACATTACAGTACTTGTACCTTAGTGTCTGGTTCTTATACATTACAGTACTTTGCCTTAGTGTCTGGTTCATTTCAGATTTTATACTTGTGCCTTTATGTGGTTCTTATACATTACAGTACTTGTATAGTGTCTGGTTCTTATACATTACAGTACTTGTACCTTAGTGTCTGGTTCTTATACATTAGTACTTGTACTTGATGTGCTGGTTCTTATACATTACAGTACTTGTATAGTGTCTGGTTCTTATACATTACAGTACTTGTACGTTAGTGTCTGGTACTTATACATTACGATATATAGTGTCTGGTTCTTATACATTACAGTACTTGTACCTTAGTGTCTGGTTCCTTATACATTACAGTACTTGTACCTTAGTGTCTGGTTCTTATACATTACAGTACTTGTACCTTAGTGTCTGGTTCTTACATTGTACTTGCCTTAGTGTCTGGTTCCATTCTGATACTTGTACCATAGTGTCTGGTTCTTATACATTGCAGTATACATACTGTAGTGTCTGGTACTTATACATTAAGTACTTGACCATAGTGTCTGGTTCTTATACATTACAGTACTTTACCTTAGTGTGGTTCTTATCATTACTTGTACCTTAGTGTCTGGTTCTTATGGTGAGGCGGAAATAAAGTCCAGAGGAAAAAAAGTTACATGATTTGTACACATTGACAACACAATATATATATATTGGCATTGCAATAGGTTAGGTTAGGTTAAGTTAGGTTAGGTTTAGCTTAGGTTATATTAGGTTTTCCGTGCCTTTTTATCTGTGACATTTTTTCTTGTGACTTTTTTTGGATTTGGTTCTTATACTGTACTACCACACAGGTGGGGAGAAGGGTGAGCTGGAAAGCAAGCTTATCCTCACAGGTGTTGTAATTGTCTTTAATGATTGTGTTTGAATTTTACATTTAGTCTCAGAAGAGACAAATTCAATACTTCTCTTACAATATCACAGAAAATTTAATAAAAAATAATAAATAAAAAATAAACTAAATACATTTTTCTTATAGCATTTTCCAGTGTATCTAGTGCTGTTTCCATATTTGCAACCCCAAGTCATGACATATGTTATGTGAAGGTCCTTAGAGTAAATACGGACATATATATAATTTTTATATCGTGATTGCTGTACATGAAAATATATAACATTGTTAAATTCAAAGTAAACACTGGCGAAACAAGCTACAACTCTGTCATATTATAGTGATATGTTTATATCATTATTTAATGTTATAGAGATATAATTTATATGGTTAAAACATTAACATTTTATTATTTACAACTCTGTCATACAGTTTGTATTTTCTTTTGTCTTGTGCAACATCATATAATTAATTTTCATTCGATTACATCAGTCATAATTCATATGTAATGTGTTATCATTTAATAAATTTTCTGTTAACTGGGGATATAATTATGTAAATAAACAACACGACACGGCGAGGTTCAGGGGTACCTCACCTCCCTCCAGGAGGAGGCACCAGCTCACCTCCCACCCAGGAGGCGGCGATGTGTAAACAATGGCATTCTAACCACACCCTGCAAAATACAGTGTACCTGGATATGCAGCTTCTGAAAGAATGGAGGAGGGCGATTACGGTACTACTAAGAGCAGAGGCGTTACGAGAACAAATTCTGGCTTGAATGTCATGTACACTAATACTGACCGCGTTCCTTAGTGAGAGGAGTTTGAAACACTACTGACGGTACACCAACCCAATATTGTTGGAGTTGTAGAGACTGCAAGCAGGAGATGTTTGAGAATGTGGTTGATATTGTGGCGGATGCATTTACTGAATCTTTCTCAAAAACTTTGTGGTTTCTATGCTAGGCAAGATCTTAGAGCCAGAGGCGAGGGTACAGAGAGGATGTTTTTGAAAAGTCAGTGGTGAAATTAAAAAGAGGCTTACTTGTTGTGGTGTATCTACAGTCAACTGTAGTTATTAAACCAAAGGCAGGCTCATCAGGCAGCAGTGTCGACTAAGCTCATCCACCTCATAGGGGACTTTAACTATGAAATGACAGAAGCAATTTTCAATGACTGAATAACTCACTACTCTTTTTGTAGAAACTCTGAGAGGTAATTTTCTGTTCTATGACACATTACAGAGAGGAGCAACACCAAGCCACTTGACCTCATCATAACAAACAAGAAGGTGTAATGTGGCTGTGGGATATAATCACCATTTAATCAGGATCTTATAAAAAAAATTTAAGAAACATGGGTTTCAAGGTAACAAAAACCGTTAGAGATTGACATCTCTTTTGGCGAAAAATGCAATAGTTGAACTCTGTTTACTCCACAAATATTAAATAAACAGCACTGAACCAACATTGCTAAAACAAAAATAATTAATACAACAGTATGGGTATTTTCGGCTGTGGTGAATATTCCTGCTAACCAGGGGCGGATATCAAAAACATTTATGGGATCAGGTCGTTAGGTACCCGTAACTGGACTTACAGTCTCAGTTTGGCATATTCAAAAACAGAGATGGTATACAGTGAGTTCTGCTATGTTGGTTTTGATAACGAATTGCTCCAACGCCGTATTTATGAATTAGGACTATATTTGTATAAGCGAGCATTATTTGCTATAACGCGATTTTGCTTACTATTTCTCCAATTTTGTGGTGGTTAGTATGCTATAATCTAATCTACTGGGAATGTTCATTAGAAGCAGGTTCATTCGTTATAGGATTAATCCGTTTCAGGCCCCAATACAAACTACTTACACTGAAAAATATAATATAAAATTGTAAAATTGTAAAAAAGTGCATAAATATGCATCTAAACCCTGAAATATAGAATATCATTAATATTTGTAATAAAAAAACAATAAATTAGAAAAAGAAAAAAAAATTAAATAATGTAATATAGTAAAGAAGAATATCAACAAGAAGCGTTCTGGGATAGAATTTCCGTGATGATAGTAAAAGAGATATAACACTTGAAGAGAAGCTCGATTTTATCAACCTCAAAATCACCCTTTCCCCATCAAGTAAAGTGTTACATTTACTGTATGATTTCATTATTAGATATGAATGTAACATTTATTTAGACTGTGCTATCCTTGTGTTAGCTAACTACTAAATTTTTTCGATTTCGAGTAATCTGCACCTAACCCTATTTTCCATAAGCCCTGTTATTTCTATTATTACTTTCTATATATGATATTTTACAAGAACACAATTATCGCGTATAGCAGAACTACCTGTACCAAAACCAATATTTGACATCGAACTCAGTAGTTAAAGCTTAACGATCTTACACCAGCTCCTGAGGTTTGTAACACTCTCAACCCGGATGTAGTAGCGACTAATTTCTATTGTATAAAAAATAATAATATATGTTGTAATAATGCTTGTTAGACTTGTTTTATCATAGAATAATGAAGAAAATGTTTTGTACACTCAACATACTGAAATATATATTTCACTTGTCTTTTTTTAACTTTTTGTTGTATAATAAGCGTGTTTGGAGTGTTTGTATGTGTCTCAGTTTGGAAGAGACGATCTTTGTCTTCTTACACATTATAAAGTATTTTTACCAAAACAGAAGGTTGTATTGTTCACACTTAGGGTAAAAAATATGTTTTATGACTGAGTAAACTTGCAGATGGAACTTATTAATGTTGTATGGTCAGAATATCCCTCAGTAATGAAAAGCCAAATATGAGGTCAAGTGAATATTCCTGCCAAGACTTCATTTTGTTTTTCTAATATTCAACCAATAGCCTTAGCCTATTTTCTATGTATATGGCTTATGATAACATGAAAGGCTATAAATTTCCATAGGCTAGCCAAAATTAAATGATAGGCGTAAAATATGGATTGCAAATAACTTGATTTATAGGCCTATATAACTGCTTGTCTTAGGCAAATAAATGTTTAAATGTGGGGCCTACTTAATTTAGTTAGAACATGAGGATTATTTAAATAAGAAATTATACCAATAGGGTATAGGTATAGTTTGGTTTGGTTTGGTTATGTTATGGTATGTAGGTTAGCTTAGAGAATGTGGTTATTGTTATTTGGTGAGGGTCAGGCATAGTGAGACACTTTTGTTTGAGCAGCTACCTTAGGCCTAGTTCCAGACTTTCTTGAACATTATCATAGGTAGAGTATTAATTTAAGAAAATTGGCTAATCCGATATATTTTCAGGTTTTAAATTGTTGTTTTTTGTATGAACTTGAAGACAATTCAGACTAAATGTCCCCAACATTGAAAGGAAAACACCATGGGTCTAGGCTAAATGAGTAATTTAAGAGAAGTGATTTGTCATTTAGGTTCGCAAGGCTATGCTATCAATAACCAATTTATTTGAATTTGCCCAGAATAGCTTACATTCAGCCTCACTGAAATTAGCCGCTCTTCTGCTGGTGGTCCTTCCATGTTTACAATAATATTATGTATGCCTGCTCAGCTGATTTCCTTCTCTTTGATTGGTTGATGATTTTGTTAACTGGAGCGCTGATTAGGCCAACTAGCCTTGCACTGACATCTACCTTCCGACAAGAGAACTTAATTTACAGGGTAAACACTAGAGTTATGAAAACTTACGAAAGGCTAAATGGTACTGTAATTAAATTTTTAGTATGCTAAATTTACGTACTGTAAAGATTCACAATATATGGTACTGTATCATGCTAAAGGACGTAACTTATGAGGTGTTTTGAGTATCCGCCCCAAGCCCTGTAGAATGTTCTGGTACTGTGATCCGCCTCAGGGGGAAGGTCCAGGGCAGCTTCTCGCTTACAGGTGTTGGTGGGTGATGTCTGCCACACAAGAGAGACGCCAGGGCACAGACGGTGGAGGAAGTGATGATGACGCGGGCAGATTAGAAGGTCTGGGAATCAGCCATATGAGCCCAGGACATATGGATAAGATCACAACCAGAATTTGAACGAACAGCTGGGTATAAGTACAGCTGCTGCGATTACTGGGTAGTGTCTGATCTGTGTGTCGAGGCAGCAGTGACGCTTCACCTCGGCTCACCACAAACGAGCGGGCAACCATCCTGCTCGTTACAGCCCTGACAAGCGGGTGAAGTAACAGCTGTGGACGGCTGGATCGTGTCTTCTGCCGCGATGAGGGCAGCGACCTTCACCTCCCCGAGGGGCCGCCAACGCAAACGAGGGCGGACAACCTACCCTCTCGCTGCATCTAGAGGGTGGTGGCCAAACTGGAACATTCTAGCCTAGTTGGCACCAGCCGACCATGCGTAGTGTTGTCATTCAGATTTAACTGTTACCTAGTTCATGATAAGGCCAGGGCTGGCAGTAAATACAAGGGTAATTACGACGGAATGAGGAAGATGAGGGTACTCGCTGGCCTGACTCACGGAAGATATAAGAACACAGACACTAGGCTGAATATCATAGCCAGTAAAGTGAACCATTTGATCGATAAATATATACCCAAGACCAAACTAGTGCCTCCAGGAATACAAGGAGACCAGCATTGGAACCATATGGCGGTCGACAAATTTAAGAAGAAATCAGAAATTCCTGATGAGCAGGACAGGAGGATGTAGGCAAGAGCCAGAACCAAGCAAAGTCAGTGAAGAAGGGCTGAAAAAGATTTAGAGGCTGGTTGCAAGCGAGGTCAAGTCAAACCCAAAGGAGTTTTACCGCTATGCAAAGTCGAAATTAAAAATGCAGTAGAGTATCAGACCTGACGCTAGTATAGTTACACAGATTCTGACCAGGACAAAGTTGAGGCATTGAACAGCTTTTCCTCGGTGTTCAAGAGAGGATAACTAACCTTCCTGTGTTTGAGTTCAGGTGGTTTGACACAGCACTGACCCACATTGTGTTCACAGAAGAGGGTATTAGAAATAAACTGTCAAAGCTAAAAGTCCATAAGAGTCCCAGCCCTGACATGGTGCATCCTAGAGTGCTAAGAGAGGCAATGAGCTTGCTGAGCCTGATCCTGTTCTGTAAATGCCTGATGAGCAAAAGGTCCCCAGTGAATAAAATGGCATATGAGTCCTATTCAAGAAGGGTGATTGTCACTCCATGAATAATTATAGACCAGTGAGCCTGATCAGCATAGTTTGTAAGTACTTGAGAGTATTATAAGAGATGCCATGATGGAACATCTACTATGAAACAACCCCAAAGAACTGCCAACACGGTTTATGCTGGGACGCCCTGCTTAACACAATTACTCAAGGTACTGGATGTTTAACAGTGCATGAGTTTTTAAATGCCACATTAACTTAGCCCCTTCGATCAAATTCACTGTAGAATTAGATCATGACTGTAAATTGTCATTCTTAGACAGTCTGATACACAGAATAGGTAACACCTTTAAGTTCAGTATTTATAGAAAATCTACTAATGTGTGTTCATACATTCATTGTTATTCTGCCCACCATAATAAGTCAAATCAGTATTTTCAACAATGTTTTTCGATATGCTTTGAAAATTTGCAGCCGAATTCATTGATGAGGAATATAAATATATCTATAATATTGACAATACCTTAATCTTTCTTGACAAATGCTGAACATTACTAAAAATCTTTTATAGAACTGATCCCAAGCCCACCGACCATAAGAATCTCTTAGTATTACCATTTCTCAAAATTCTCTCTCAAATTCCTACAACTAAAAACCTGAGCGTCAATGTGGCATTTAAAAACTCATGCACTGTTAAACAAATGTTAATCAAGAACTCCCCAACAACACAGTTGATTGCATTTATAAAGTTCCTTGCAAGGAATGTAATATATGTTTTTAGGCAGACAGGTAAAGATCTTGTAACTAGACTTAAACAACATAAATATATGTGTTAGGACAGGCCAGGAATCCAATGCTCTGTTTGTTCATCTGAGGGATAATAGCATTGACTGGGATAATGCCTCCTCAATATTACCTTGTAATTCAATTGACAGTGGAACATTATAGAATCTAGTCTCATTAAACATACCGAAGCAGTCAACATGAATTTGAGTAATGGCATGTACAAACTAGACAATTTTGTAATTAGAAGATTTGTAACCAGGTGAGAAGGTTGTCACTTCCTCTGACCTGACTGCTGACCCGTTGGTGTTTTTTAAAAGATTAGTAAGGTCACTACCATACCTGACCATTGTGAGCCCTGATCTCACCCTCCTCTGTATATATACACCTTGTTTGTACTTCTCCTTAGTCTGTACTCTCCCTGAAAATGTAAAAGGAACCGTGTTTTCTTCTTTCCTTGTGTTTATCAGCATATACCTGGATCATGCGCCTTCTAGTTACTTGCATATATATATATATTTATATACATTTTTGATATATAACCCATGGACTTTGAACACATAATCAACGACCTCACCAGCCAGGACTCGAACCTCGACCTGTGGATCAGGCCTACCGACCATGCCACAAGGCACTAAAAGCAGTTCTAGACTATGTTTATATTTCACAAGCCTGTTCATCGAGCTGATGGCGTGAACCTCCCATTGGGAACTGCCGTGCCTTTTATGGATGTCAGTAGCTTTACCCAATCCAGCTGGTATGAAACACGAGGTACCATATATACTTCATTTTTAGTCAATATAACGGACTTCAAATCGCTTGGGATAGTGCACGGGTGGCCACGTGGGTAGATGATGCTGTGGCTGCTAAGTGCAGCGAAGATGCATTCCATGTTTTGTGAGTCAGTGAGTTTGGCTGAATGATGACCATTGTTAATGTCAATTTTTTATTATATAAATGGAAGGTTGTTTTAAAACATCAACATCATTAAGCAAAATATCATAAAACAGGGATACTGTACCTGTATTCTATCTGGTGACTCTGAGGGTTGTCAGAGAAATGAATGGCTGCTGTATTGGACTTAAACAAAGCACAGGTGATATTATATGGCATAGCACATAGGGTTAAAGCAGTACCTGTCATATATTTTTTTTTAGTTGAGTATTTTATAGAAGATTTATAAAGCTGCTGTATTATATTTAAGGAACAACTGATGATAAGTTTGAAATTGTATTTATAAATTTGAAGGAAATATAACGAACATATAATTGTGTTATATTGGCCAGATATTGTATAATTGGATTTAATTAAACAGTTATAGATGTTAGTAGTTCTCATGGTACACAGAGATACTGGTACAAGTATTTACTTGCCAGAGATTTAGTCCACATAATATAGGGATATTTTCTTAGGGTTCCATGTTGTTAATGTTGTAACCATCACCTCCCCATGACCTAATTATTCCTTCATCTCAGGTGGCTAATGTTATATGCTGCTCTTCAGTGCTTGAACTCGATACCTCTTAACACCTGGAATGAGAGAGTGAAGACCCGGTGCTCCCAGACACTCCCAGCCAGTAAAGATCAAATTCTGGTGGATCCTGTTTTATGCCCAGCAAGAATATCATCAGTGAGGTGTTGACCGATCTCATGTTCGTCCATACCTCGTCCATCTACACATTCTCTAACATACCATTCACCATCCTGAAACAATGAACCACAGGATAATAAGGTCAGTGTTTTTTTCTTCAACCTGTTATGGTAATTAGTCTTTAAGGATATACTGAGATTTTATGGCTGATTGGTCATTTATTTAGTGCTTTGAGATATAGAGTAAACCATCCATCACCTCTCATCACACTGCCTGCCTTGTACTGTGTTCTCTGTGTGTTCTGAGAGGGAACTGTCCTGTGGTTCAGAGTTATGGCACACATCAGGTAAATACCACCTATTATCTAATGCTTGTTTCAAAGACCAGCGTGACAACAGTTCCATCAGGATAACCTTTAGTTACTTCCTTGATGTCTCAGTCAGTATTCCACTATTGTGTCTCAGTCAGTATTGTTCCACTATTGTGTCTCAGGTCAGGTTGTTCCCACTATTGTGTCTCAGTCAGTATTTCCCACCACTATTGTGTCTCAGTCAGTATTGTTCCCACTATTGTGTCTCAGTCAGTATTGTCCCCACTATTGTGTCTCAGTCAGTATTGTTCCACTATTGTGTCTCAGTCAGTATTGTTCCCACTATTGTCTCAGTCAGTATTGTCCTACTTAGTCGTTTCCCACTATTGTGTCTCAGTCAGTATTGTTCCCACTATTGTGTCTCAGTCAGTATTGTTCCCACTATTGTGTCTCAGTCAGTTATTGTTCCCACTATTGTGTCTCAGTCAGTATTGTTCCCTACTACTGTGTCTCAGTCAGTATTGTTCCCACTATTGTGTCTCAGTCAGTATTGTTACTATTGTGTCTCAGTCGTTTGTTCACTATGTTAGTTCCACTGTGTCTCAGTCAGTATTGTTCCCACTATTGTCTCTCAGTCGGTATTGTTCACTATTGTATCTCAGTCAGTATTGTTCTTAAAATACTGTACTATAGTGTTTTTCACCTTTGGAGGATGCATTTAATATATACAGCTCCTCCCGACTTTCAATGGGGTTGGGACCCAAATCCAGGTCGTGAAGTCTAATTGGTTGTAAGTTGAAAATGTTTAAATAATACATAGAAAATCTAAAATGGGTGTCTCTTTTTCTTCTCAGCACCACAACTCTCACTTTTAAAGCTTGCCAACCGTTTTAAAGGGAATTACAAACAAAAATTTTTCAGTACAAGCGCAATCACTACGTCGGGACTCGAAAATACGTAATTTGAAGAAATTTTAGTGCGACTGGGAGCGGTGGTATGTCCGGATGGTCGTAAATGCAGTGCGTAAGTCGGAGAGCTGTATATTAAATGCATCATCTGAAAGCATGAATTTGTTACCAGTTTAACAGTTAATTCATGGTAAGACTGATAAATTTCCTACTTGCTCATGTTTGAAATAATGAATATATGTATCTTTCTGTATTTAGCTATTTATCTTTCTCGTCAGAAAGCGGTCATCAACGATTATTAATAAGCTCATTTAGAAATACATCGCTGTAACCCTTGGAGGGGAGGCGGGGCATCTTTTTCAGCTGAGAAAAAATTGCCTATTGTATTAGTTTTCCCAGATACTGTACTGTACCAGTGTGTGTTTCCACTTCCTAAATCACATATGATTTTATATAACTTTTCTGCTGTTTAATTTCTGGTTTTATGACAGAAACTCATTACTGGGACATGGTCTGTTTGACAGTCTGTCTCTGGGTAAGTTTGGTGTAGGGTACTTGTGGAGTTTTCTTCTGTTATGATGTAAGGAACTGTAATCTGTTTTACTGTTGTTGATTATTGTGCTCATTATCCTTTGGTGAAGTCCTTGTACAGGTCCTCCCGACTTTGTGGGTTAGGGACCCAAATCCAGGTAATAAGTGAAAATGCTTAAATAATACATAGAAAATCTAATATGGGTGTCCTTTTCTTCTCACTTTTAAGCTTGACAGCCATTTTAAAGTGAATTATAAACGAAATTTGTCTGTGTGCTTACGTTGGGACTCGAAAATAAGTAATTTGACAAAATTTTGGTACATTTCAAGGCAGGTCGTAAATGCAATTGTCGATTAAGTCGAGTAAGTTAAATTAATGGGAGGAGCTGTATAATGATCCTGAGACCAGGATTCTGAAGAAATTATTTTTTTTTTGTTTATAAAGTTAGTTAACCTTTTTCTCTTTCTTTTACCTAAACCACGTGATCCTATTTTTGGTGCTTCTTTTCCTTCCTAGTGTTTACAAACATAAGATGAAAGTGAAATGGAATGTTGATATTATTAATATTATTATTATTATTATTTATAACTTATAATTTTAATAGTACAGTGGTCCTCGGTTATGACACAATTAGTTCAGAAGGTTTAACGTTAACCTAGATGCTTGAAACCATTGTTTCAATGGGTTTTGAGTAATTGGTTCAACTCAGTACACAAATCATCAAAAAGGTAGTAAGTTCACTTACTTTGAGGTGTGTATGTAGAAACTGGATGATGATGATGATGATGATGGGAATTAGAATGGGGGTGGAAAGGAAGAAGCATTGGGGTGGAAGAGATCACCCATGGTGCCATTTCACCCATAAAATTTTAGTTCTCTTGGTGTAATTCAAGATTATTTTCTTTAAATCAACACTGCTGCAAACTGTATAATATATTTTAAAAATAAATTTCAAATTGACCAATAATTTGCTTGGAAACACAAAAAAAGCGTTTAGTTGAAGAGAGTCTCAAGCAAGATGTTACCTCCACTGAAAAGACACGAGACTGGCCTGCCTGTATTGTGTTGATAGGCTGTTTGGCGCGCAAAAACTAGCTTCCTGTACTTCAATTATGTTCAATAATTGTTAAAAATGACTAAAAATTTAATATAAAACTTTTAAAATTATTGAACAGTACACATCTTGATATTTACTAAAATAGTAAGAATTTAAGCCTTAGAACCGATTACTGTATTGGTACTAATACTTCAGCTGGTGGACGCCAAATGTAGCGAAACTGTAATGTGGGGCTGGTTAAGCTTGTTGATCGAGATTGCTCGTTAACGAAGTTAAGAATCTTATGAGTACGTTAACCAAGGCTCGTTAACCGAGGTCCTGTATTATATATTTTCTTTATTATAATTGTTATTTATTTTATTGATTTGTAATAATTTTATTCTTCTTCTTCTTCTTCTTCTTCTTCTTCTTCTTCTTCTTCTTCTTCTTCTTCTTCTTCTTCTTCTTCTTCTTCTTCTTCTTCTTCTTCTTCTTCTTCTTCTTCTTCTTCTTCTTCTTCTTCTTCTTCTTCTTCTTCTTCTTCTTCTTCTTCTTCTTCTTCTTCTTCTTCTTCTTCTTCTTCTTCTTCTTCTTCTTCTTCTTCTTCTTCTTCTTCCTTCTTCTTCTTCTTCTTCTTCTTCTTCTTCTTCTTTCTTCTTCTTCTTCTTCTTCTTCTTCTTCTTCTTCTTCTTCAACTTCTTCTTCTTTAACTTTCTTCTTCTTCTTCTTCCTTCCTTCTTCTTCTTCTTTACTTTATTTACTTCTTCTTCTTCCTTCTTCTTTACTTCTTCTTCTTCTTCTTCAACTACTATTTCTTCTTCTTCTTTTTACTCTTCTTTTATTTACTTCTTCTTCACTTTTCTTCTTCTTCTTTATTTCTTTATTTATTTTCTTCTTCTTCTTCTTCTTCTTCTTCCTTCTTCTTCTTCTTTCTTCTTTACTATTATTTAACTATTTCTTCATCTATTTCTTCCTTCTTCTTCTTCTTCTTTACTTCCTTCTTCTTCTTCTTCTTTACTTCTTCTTCAGCCTTATTCTTCTTTAACTAGCCTTATTTATCCTTCTTCTTATTCTTTATTATTTCTTCTTATTTATTTATTTATTTATTCTTCATCTACTTCTTCTTCTTCTATTTCTTCTACTTCTTCTTCATCTATTTCAACTACTATTTTCTATCTTCTTTATTTATTTATTTATTTATTTCTTTATTCTTCTTCTTCTTCTTATTCTTCTTCTTCCTTATTTCTTCTTCTTTATTAACTTCTTCTTCTTCACTTCTTCTTCTTCATTCTTCTTCTTCTTCTTCTTCTTCTTCTTCTTCTTCTTACTTCTTCTTCTTACCTTCCTTCTTCTTCTTCTTCTTCTTCTTCTTCTTCTTCTTCTTCTTCTTCTTCTTTTACTATTTCTTCTTCACTTCTTCTTATTTATTTCTTCTTCTTCTTCTTCTTCTTCTTCTTTATTTCTTCTTCTTCTTCTTCTATTTCTTCTTCTTCTTCATCTATTTCTTCTTCCTTTAATCTTTTTCTTCTTCTTCACTTCTTCTTCTTCTTCTTCTTCTTCTTCTTTCTTCTTCTTCTTTCTTCTTCTTCCTTCTTCTTCTTCTTCTTCTTCTTCTTCTTTTTTTTCTTCTTCCTTCTTCTTCTTCTTCTTCAATATTTCTTCTTTATTTATTATTTATTTTCTATTATATTCTTCTTCTTCTTCTTCAACCTTCTATCTATTTATTTCTTCTCTTCTTTATTTACTTCTTCTATTAACTTCTTCTTCAACTATTTTACTTTTCCTTTTATTTCTTCTTCTTCTTCTTCACTTTAATACTACCTTCTTCTACCTTCTTCTTCTTCTTCATCTTATTTCTTCTTCCTTCTTCTTCTTCTTCTTCTTCTTCTTCTTCTTTATTTCTTCTTCTTCTTCTTCTTCTTCTTCTTCTTCTTCCAACTTTATTTCTTCTTCTTCTTCTTCTTCCTTCTTCTTTATTTCTTCTTCTTCTTCTTTACTTCTTCTTCTTCTTCTTCTTCTTCTTCTTCTTTATTCCTTCTTCAACTATTCTTCTACTATGCTATTCTTTATTTTCTTCTTCTTTACTTCTTCTTTTCTACTTTATTTCTTTATTTACCTTCTTCTTCTTCTTCTTCTTCTTTATTTATTTGTTATCTATTTATTTATTTAACCTTTATTTTATTTATTTCTTCTTCTTCTTTATTTATTTTCTTCTTTAACTATTTATTTATTTATTTAACTTTATTTATTTATTATTTATTTCTTTATTATTATTATTATTTTTATTCTTGTTTAATTATTTAAAACTTTATTTAACTATTTATTTCTTCTTCTTTATTTATTTATTTATTTATTTTATTTATTTTTTTATTTATTTAACTTACTTCTTCTTTAACTATTTAACTATTTTATTTATTTATTTATTATTTTACTTTTATTATTTCTTCCTTAACTTATTTAACATCTTTATTTATTAACTATTATTTTATTTATTTACTTTATTTATTATTTATTTATTTATTTATTTATTTTTATTTATTTATAACTATTTATTTATTATTTCTATTTACTTTATTATTTTTATTTATTTATTTATTATTTAACTATTTATTTATTATTATTTATTTAACTATTTATTTATTATTATTATTATTAACTATTTATTTAGCTTTAATCTATTTTATTAACTGTTATTTATTATTATATTATTATTATATTATTTCTTTATTATTTTATTTATTTATTTATTAATTTATTAACTACTATTATTTATTATTTATTTAACTATTTTATTTATTTTATTACTTTATTATTATTTATTTTTTTTTATTTATATTATTTATTATTTATTATTATTTATTTATTTATTATTTAGTTATTTATTTATTTATTTATTTATTTATTTATTTTATTTATTTATTTAATTTAACTATTTTTATTATTTATTTATTATTTATTTATTATTTTATTTTAATTTATTTATTTATTCTTTAATTTATTCAACTGTACTACTGTTATAATTATTCTTCTTCTATTATTTTTCTTTATTTATTTATTATTTATTTATTTATCTGTTAATTTAACTTTTTATTTATTTTATTATTAATTGTTACAACTATTTATTTATTATTTTATTAATTATTTATTTATTTATTTAACTATATAATTATTTTATTTATTTATTTACTAACTATTTTATTTATTTATTGTTTATTTATTATTTAACTATTTATTTATTATTTATTCTTTTATTTAACTTATTTTTTACTTTATTTATTTCTTGCTATTCTTCTTTATTATTCTATTTATCTTACTTATATTTTATTTATTTACTTCTTTATTATTTATTTATCTATTTTATTTATTTATTATTTTCTAGCTATTTTATTTATTTATTTATTATTTTATTATTATTTTTTTATTTATTATTTATTATTTATTTATTCTTTATTATTTAACTATTCTGCTATTTCTTCTTCTTTATTTATTTAACTATTAAACTTTAGCTATTTATTTGCTATTTATTTCTTTATTTATTTTTTATTTATTTATTTCTTTATTATTAATTATTATTTATTTCTTCCTTTATTTATTCTTTATCAACTATTTATTATTTATTTAACAACTATTTTACTATTATTTTTATTTATTTATTTATTTTAACTATTATTTATTTTATTTATTTCTATTTATTTTTTTACTTTATTTATTTATTTATTTATTTATTTATTTATTTCAACTATATTTATTTATTTTCTTTATTTTATTGTTTATTTATTTATTTATTATTTATTTTATTTATTTATTTATTATTTATTATTTATTTATTTATTTATTTATCTATTTATTAGCCTGTCTATTTAGCTGGCTGGTTATTTATTTTTTGCTGACACAGCTTATTTATTTATGTTTTGTTATTTAATTGTTGTATTGTTAACAATAATGTTGCAACTATTTTATTTATTTGGTAACTTGCTTCAACTATTTATTTATTTATGTATCAATATTTCATATTTTATTATTATTTAATACAACTTATTTATTTGTTTATTTATTTATTTATTTTATTTATTTATTTAAGCACAACTTTTTTATTTCTTTATTTATTTATTTTATTTATTATTTATTTTATTTATTTGTTCTTTTATTATTATTTAACTGTTATTTATTTATTATTTATATTTTATTTTTTTATTTATTGTTTATTTATTTATTTATTTTATTTATTATTATTTTATTTATTTTAACTATTATTTATTATGTTTATTATTTGTTCTTATTTTGTATTTATTTGACTATTTATTTATTTATTTATTTTTTTATTTTTTATTTATTTATTTATTTAACTATTTCTATTATTTATTTATTTTATTTTTTTATTACTATTTGACTATTTATTTTTTTATTTTGTATTTAACTATTTTATTTATTATTTTATTTATTATTTATTTATTTATTATTTTATTTATTTATTTATTTATTATTTATTTATTTTATTTATTTTATTTTATTTATTTCTTTATTTTTCTGACTAGCTATTTATTTATTTATTTATTATTTATTTCTTTATTTATTATTTTATTATTCTTGTTCTTTTATTTTATTCTTCTTCTTCTTTTTCTTTTATTTATTTATTTTTTATTTATTCTTCTTTTATTATTTTTTTATTTATTTATTTATTATTTTATTTAACTATTTATTTATTAGCTATTAGCTATTTAGCTATTTATTATTTATTTATTTTATTTATTATTATTTATTATTATTATTATTTATTTATTATTTATTCTTTATTTAACTATTTAACTATTATTATTTATTTATTTATTTGTTATTTATTTCTTATTTATCTGTTAACTATTTCTTCTTTATTTAATATTTATTTAACTGATCTTTATTTATTTCTATTTATTTTTATTATTATTATTAACTTCTTCTTCTTCTTTATATTATTTATTATTTCTTTATTTTATTATTTAACTATTTATTTACTTTGTATTTCTTCTTCTTATTTTATTTACTTTATTATTTATTCTATTTATTATTATTTATTTTCAACTTTTTATTATTATTTTATTTATTCTATTTCTATTTACTTCTATTTATTTAACTTTATTTATTTAACTATTTATTCTATTTCTTTATTTACTATTTATTTATTTATTTATTTCTTTATTATTATTTTTATTTAGTTTTTATTTATATTTATTCTTCATCTTCTTTTTATTTCTTCTTTATTTATTTATTTTATCTTTCTTCTGACTTTTATTTATTTCTTATTAACTTTTCTTTATTTATTATTGGCTATTTAACTATTAACTTTATTTATTATTTATTTATTTATTTAATATTTCTTCTTTATTTATTTATTATTTATTTACTTTATTATTTATTATTATTTAACTTTATCTATTTATTATTAACTCTAACTTAACTATTTCTTCTATTTGTATTATTACAACTTTATTTATTTTATTTTATTATTTATTACTATGTCCTTTATTTATTATTTATTATTTATTATTTAACAACTATTAACTACTATTATTTTATTTATATTTTATTTATTTTCTTTATTTACAACTATTTATTATTTATTTATTCTTTTTATTTCTTCAACTATTTATTATTACTTATACTATTTATTACTATTTATTTTATTTATTCTTCTTTTTTTCTTCATTTTCTTACTTTAGTACTATTTATTTATTTATTTATTCTTCTTCTTTAGCTATTATTCTTTAACATCTTTTTAACTATTATTTATTTAACTTGTTTTTATTTAACCTTTATTTAGCTATTTATTTATTTAACTATTTATTATTTATTATTTATTTTATTTATTATTTATTATTTAACTATTTATTTATTTCTTCTATTTATTTATTATTTATTATTTCCTTATTTATTTCTTTACTATTTATTTACTGTTATTCTTTAACTATTTATCTATTTTATTTATTTAACTTATTATTTTATTTATTTCTTTATTTATTTATTTATTTATTATTTCTTTATTTATTTATTTACTTCTTTTATTTATTTATTTATTCTTTATTTATTTATTTATTATTTATCTTCTTCTTCTTCTTCTTCTTCTTCTTCTTCTTCTTCTTCTTCTTCTTCTTCTTCTTCTTTATTTATTATTTCTTCTTCTTCTTCTTCTTCTTCTTTATTCTTTATTATTTATTTTCTTTATTTATTTATTTCTTCCTTTTTTCTTCTTCTTCTTTATTTCTTTTTCTTTATTTTATTCTTTATTTATTTATTTATTTATTTATTTCTTCTTTATTTATTTATTTATTATTTATTTATTTATTTATTATTTATTTATTCTTATTATTTATTCTTATTTATTTATTTATTTTCTTTATTTATTTTATTTATTTTCTTCTTTATTTATTCTTATTATTTATTTATTTATTTATTTATTATTTATTTATTTATTTATTTATTTATTTATTGTTATTTTATTTATTATTTATTTATTTATTCACTACTTCTTATTTATTTATTTATTTATTTATTTTATTTATTTATTTATTTATTTATTTATTATTTATTTTCTTCTTCTTTTTCTTATTTATTTATTATTTATTATTATTTTCTTTATTTATTTATTTATTTCTTCTTCTTTATTATTCTTCTTCTTTCTTATTTATTTATTTATTTATTTCTTCTTCTTCTTCTTCTTCTTCTTCTTCTTTATTTCTTCTTCTTCTTCTTTCTTCAACCTTTATTTATTTATTATTTATTTATTTATTTATTTCTTCTTCTTCTTTATTTATTTATTTATTTATTTCTTCTTTACTTTATTTATTTACTTTACTTCTATTTACTTCTTCTTCTTCTTTTACTTTATTT
>NW_024729524.1:0-9426 GCF_018991925.1 Homarus americanus | reverse complement strand
CTGCAGGTCTGTTATAGTTGCTTGTCTGTTACTATTTAGGGTCTGTTATTGTTGTTTATCTGTTACTTCTGCAGGTCTGTTATAGTTGATTGTCTGTTGCTACTGAGGGTCTGTTATTGTTGCGTGTCTGTTACTATTGCAGGTCTGTTATTGTTGCGTGTCTGTTACTACTGCAGGTCTGTTATTGTTGGGTGTCTGTTACTACTGAGGGTCTGTTATTGTTGGTTGTCTGTTACTACTGAGGGTCTGTTATTGTTGCGTGTCTGTTACTACTACAGGTCTGTTATTATTGTTTGTCTGTTACTACTAAGGGTCTGTTATTGTTGCGTGTCTGTTACTACTGAGGGTCTGTTATTGTTGTTTGTTTGTTACTACTGAGGGTCTGTTATTGTTGTTTGTCTGTTACTACTGAGGGTCTGTTATTGTTGCGTGTCTGTTACTACTGAGGGTCTGTTATTGTTGCGTGTCTTCATTACTGAGGGTCTGTTATTGTGTTTTCTGTCTGTTATTACAGAGGGTCTGTTATTGTTGATTGTCTGTTACCACAGAGGGTCTGTTATTTGTTTGTTATTGTTGTTTGTCTGTTACTACTGTGTGTCTGTTATTGCTGCGTGTCTATACTACTGGGGTCTGAAAGGCTGTTGCGGTCTGTTACTATTGAGGCCCGTTATTGTTGCTTTGTCTGTTGATCGCCGAGGGTCTGTTATTGCTGTTTTTCTGTTACTACCGAGAGTCTTTGTTATTGCTGTTTGTCTGTTACTTTCGCTTCGCAGGTCTGTTATTGTTGTTTGTCTGTTACTAATGTACCGTAGTGTTGTTTGTCTGTTACTACTCGAGGGTCTTGTTATTGTTGTTTTGTCTGTTACTACTGAGGGTATGTTATCGTTGCTTGTCTGTTACTACTGATGGTCTGTTATTGTTGTTTGTCTGTTACTACTGTGTGTCTGATATTGTTGCGTGTCTGTTACTACTGAGGGTCTGTTATTATTGTTTGTCTGTTAGTACTGAGGGTCTGTTATTGTTGCGAATCTGTTACTACTGAGGGTCTGTTATTGTTGCGTGTCTGTTACTAATGAGGGTCTGTTATTGTTGTTAGTCTGTTACTACTGAGGTTCTGTTATTGTTGTTGTCTGTTACTACTGAGGGTCTGTTATCGTTGCTTGTCTGTTACTACTGAGGGTCTGTTATTGTTGCGTATCTGTTACTACTGAGGGTCTGTTATTGTTGCGTGTCTGTTACTATTGCAGGTCTGTTATTGTTTCCTGTCTGTTACTACTGCAGGTCTGTTATAGTTGCTTGTCTCTTACTATTGAGGGTCTGTTATTGTTGTTTATCTGTGAATTCTGCAGGTCTGTTATAGTTGATTGTCTGTTGCTACTGAGGGTCTGTTATAGTTGATTGTCTGTTGCTACTGAGGGTCTGTTATTGTTGCGTGGCTGTTACTACTGCAGGTCTCTAATTATTGCGTGTCTGTTACTATTGCAGGTCTGTTAATGTTGCGTGTCTCTTACTACTGAGGGTCTGTTATTGTTGCGTGTCTGTTACTACTGAGGGTCTGTTATTGTTGTTTGTCTGTTACTACTGAGGGTCTGATATTGTTGTTTGTCTGTTACTACTGAGGGTCTGTTATTGTTACGTGTCTCTTACTACTGAGGGTCTGTTATTGTTGCGTGTCTGTTACTACTGATGGTCTGTTATTGTTGCGTGTCTGTTACTACTGAGGGTCTGTTATATTATGCGTCTGTTATCACTGAGGGTCTGTTGTTATGTGCGTGCTAATACTGAGGGTCTGCGGCTGCCGCGTCTTCAGCCACTGGGAGGGTCTGTTATTGCCGCTGTCTGTTACCACTGAGTCTTGATATTGTTGTTTGGTCTGTTACAACCGCAGGTCTGTTATTGTAGTTTGTCTCATTACTTTGAGGGCCTGATATTGTTATTTTGTCTGCGCCATTACTGAGGGTCTGGTTATTATTATGCGTCTTACTACTGAGGGTCTGTTATTGTTGCGTATCTGTTACTACTGAGGGTCTGTTATTGTTGCGTGTCTGTTACTACTGAGGGTCTGTTATTGTTGCGTATCTGTTACTACTGAGGGTCTGTTATTGTTGCGTGTCTGTTAATATTGCAGGTCTGTTATTGTTTCCTGTCTGTTACTACTGCAGGTCTGTTATAGTTGAGTGTCTGTTGCTACTGAGGGTCTGTTATTGTTGTTTATCTGTTACTTCTGCAGGTCTGTTATAGTTGATTGTCTGTTGCTACTGAGGGTCTGTTATTGTTGTTTGGCTGTTACTGCTGAGGGTCTGTTATTGTTGTTTGTCTGTTACTACTGCAGGTCTCTTATTGTTGCGTGTCTGTTCCTTCTGCAGGTCTGTTATTGTTGCGTGTCTGTTACTACTGAGGGTCTATTATTGTTGATTGTCTGTTGCTACTGAGGGTCTGTTATTGTTGTTTGTCTGTTACTACTGAGGGTCTGTTATTGTTGTTTGTCTGTTACTACTGCAGGTCTGTTATTGTTGTTTGTCTGTTACTATTGAGGGTCTGTTATTGTTGTTGTCTGTTACTACTGTGGGTCTGTTATTGTTGTTTGTCTGTTACTACTGATGGGTCTGTTATCGTTGTTTGTCTGTTATTGTTGTTTGTCTGATACTCACTGTGTGCCTGTTATTGTTGCGTCTGTTACTACTGGGGGTCTTGTTATTGTTAGTGGTTCATACATTACCGAGGTCTGTTATTGTTGCTTGTCTGTTACTACTGAGAGTCTGTTATTGTTGTTTGTCTGTTACTACTGCAGGTCTGTTATTGTTGTTTGTCTGTTACTACTGTGGGTCTGGTAGTGTTGTTTTTCTGTTACTACTGAGGGTCTGTTATTGTTGTTTGTCTGTTACTACTGAGGGTATGTTATCGTTGCTTGTCTGTTACTACTGATGGTCTGTTATTGTAGTTTGTCTGTTACTACTGTGTGTCTGATATTGTTGCGTGTCTGTTACTACTGAGGGTCTGTTATTGTTGTTTGTCTGTTACTACTGAGGGTCTGTTATTGTTGCGAATCTTTACTACTACTGAGGGTCTGTTATTGTTGCGTGTCTGTTACTACTGAGGGTCTGTTATTGCTGTTTGTCTGTTACTACTAAGGGTCTGTTATCGTTGCTTGTCTGTTACTACTGAGGGTCTGTTATTGTTGCGTATCTGTTGCTACTGAGGGTCTGTTATTTTTGCGTGTCTGTTACTATTGCAGGTCTGTTATTGTTTCCTGTCTGTTACTACTGCAGGTCTGTTATAGTTGCTTGTCTCTTACTATTGAGGGTCTGTTATTGTTGTTTATCTGTTACTTCTGCAGGTCTGTTATAGTTGATTGTCTGTTGCTACTGAGGGTCTGTTATTGTTGCGTGGCTGTTACTGCTGCAGGTCTCTTATTGTTGCGTGTCTGTTACTATTGCAGGTCTGTTATTGTTGCGTGTTTGTTACTACTGCAGGTCTGTTATTGTTGCGTGGCTGTTACTACTGAGGGTCTGTTATTGTTGTTTGTCTGTTACTACTGAGGGTCTGTTATTGTTGCGTGTCTGTTACTACTGAGGGTCTGTTATTGTTGTTTGTCTGTTACTACTGAGGGTCTGTTATTGTTGCGTCTGTTACTACTGCAGGTCTGTTATTGTTGTTTGGCTGTTACTACTGAGAGTCTGTTATTGTTGTTTGTCTGTTACTACTGAGGTCTGTTATTGTTGTTTGTCTGTTACTACTGAGGGTCTGTTATTGTTGTTTGTCTGATACTACTGAGGGTCTGTTAGCTGTTACTACTGAGGGTCTGTTATTGTTGCGTGTCTGTTACTACTGCAGGTCTGTTATTGTTGCGTGTCTGTTACTACTGAGGATCTGTTATTGTTGCGTGTCTGTTACTACTGAGGGTCTGTTATTGTTACTTGTCTGTTACTACTGAGGGTCTGTTATTGTTGTTTGTCTGTTACTACTGAGGGTCTGTTATTGTTGCGTGTCTGTTACTACTGAGGGTCTGGTATTGTTGTTTGTCTGTTACTACTGTAGGTCTGTTATTGTGCATGTCTGTTACTACTGAGGGTCTGTTGTTTGTCTGTTACTACTGAAGGTCTGTTATTGTTGCGTATCTGTTACTACTGCAGGTCTGTTATTGTTGCGTGTCTGTTACTACTGAGGGTCTGTTATTGTTGTTTGTCTGTTACTACTGAGGGTCTGTTATTGTTGCGTGTCTGTTACTACTGAGCGTCTGTTATTGTTGTTTGTCTGTTACTACTGAGAGTCTGTTATTGTTGCTTGTCTGTTACTACTGAGCGTCTGTTATTGTTGCTTGTCTGTTATTACTGAGGGTCTGTTATTGTTGTTTGTCTGTTACTACTGAGAGTCTGTTATTGTTGTTTGTCTGTTACTACTGCAGGTCTGTTATCGTTGCTTGTCTGTTACTACTGATGGTCTGTTATTGTTGTTTGTCTGTTACTACTGTGTGTCTGTTATTTTTACTTGTCTGTTACTACTGAGGGTCTGTTATTGTTGTTTGTCTGTTACTGCTGAGGGTCTGTTATTGTAGCGTTTCTTTTACTACTGAGGGTCTGTTATTGTTGCGTGTCTGTTACTACTGAGGGTCTGTTATTGTTGTTTGTCTGTTACTACTGAGGGTCTGTTATTGTTGTTGTCTGTTACTACTGAGGTCTGTTATTGTTGTTTGTCTGTTACTACTAAGGGTATGTTATCGTTGCTTGTCTGTTACTACTGAGGGTCTGTTATTGTTGTTTGTCTGTTACTACTTAGGGTCTGTTATTGTTGTTGGTCTGTTACTACTGAGAGTCTGTTATTGTTGTTTGTCTGTTACTACTTCATGTCTGTTATTGTTGTTTGTCTGTTACTACTGTGGGTCTGGTATTGTTGTTTGTCTGTTGCTACTGAGGGTCTGTTATTGTTGTTTGTCTGTTACTACTGAGGGTCTGTTATTGTTGAGAATCTTTTACTACTGAGGGTCTGTTATCGTTGCTTGTCTGTTACTACTGAGGGTCTGTTATTGTTGCGTATCTGTTACTACTGAGGGTCTGTTATTGTTGCGTGTCTGTTACTATTGCAGGTCTGTTATTGTTTCCTGTCTGTTACTACTGCAGGTCTCTTATTGTTGCATGTCTGTTACTATTGCAGGTCTGTTATTGTTGCGTGTCTGTTTCTTCTGAAAGTCTCTTATTGTTGGGTGTGTGTTACTATTGCAGGTCTGTTATTGTTTCCTGTCTGTTACTACTGCAGGTCTCTTATTGTTGCGTGTCTGTTACTATTGCAGGTCTGTTATTGTTGCGTGTCTGTTTCTTCTGAAAGTCTCTTATTGTTGCGTGTCTGTTACTATTGCAGGTCTGTTATTGTTTCCTGTCTGTTACTACTGCAGGTCTCTTATTGTTGCGTGTCTGTTACTATTGCAGGTCTGTTATTGTTTCCTATCTGTTACTACTGCAGGTCTGTTATTGTTGCGTGTCTGCTACTACTGAGAGTCTGTTATTGTTGCGTGTTTGTTATTACTGCAGGTTTGTTATTGTTGCGTGTTTGCTACTACTGAGAGTCTGTTATTGTTGCGTGTTTGTTACTACTGAGGGTCTGTTATTGTTGCGTGTCTGTTACTATTGCAGGTCTGTTATTGTTTCCTGTCTGTTCCTACTGCAGGTCTCTTATTGTTGCGTGTCTGTTACTATTGCAGGTCTGTTATTGTTGCGTGTCTGTTTCTTCTGAAAGTCTCTTATTGTTGCGTGTCTGTTACTATTGCAGGTCTGTTATTGTTTCCTGTCTGTTACTACTGCAGGTCTCTTATTGTTGCGTGTCTGTTACTATTGCAGGTCTGTTATTGTTTCCTATCTGTTACTACTGCAGGTCTGTTATTGTTGCGTGTCTGCTACTACTGAGAGTCTGTTATTGTTGCGTGTTTGTTACTACTGCAGGTTTGTTATTGTTGCGTGTTTGCTACTACTGAAAGTCTGTTATTGTTGCGTGTTTGTTACTACAGAGGGTCTGTTATTGTTGTTTGTCTGTTACTACTGCATGTCTGTTATTGTTGTTTGTCTGTTACTACTTCATGTCTGGTATTGTTGTTTGTCTGTTACTACTGAGGGTCTGTCATTGTTGTTTGTCTGTTACTACTGTGGGGCTGTTATCGTTGCGTGTCTGTTACTACTGAGGGTCTGTTATTGTTGCGAATCTTTTACTACTGAGGGTCTGTTATTGTTGCGTGTCTGATACTAATGAGGGTCTGTTATTGTTGTTTTTCTGTTAATACTGAGGGTCTGTTATCGTTGCGTATCTGTTACTACTGAGGGTCTGTTATTGTTGCGTATCTGTTACTACTGAGGGTCTGTTATTATTGCGTGTCTCTTACTACTGCAGGTCTGTTATTGATTCCTGTCTGTTACTACTGCAGGTCTCTTATTGTTGCGTGTCTGTTACTATTGCAGGTCTGTTATTGTTGCGTGTCTGTTACTATTGCAGGTCTGTTATTGTTGCGTGTCTGTTTCTTCTGCAAGTCTCTTATTGTTGGGTGTCTGTTACTATTGCAGGTCTGTTATTGTTGCGTGTCTGTTTCTTCTGTAGGTCTCTTATTGTTGCGTGTCTGTTACTATTGCAGGTCTGTTATTGTTTCCTATCTGTTACTACTGCAGGTCTGTTATTGTTGCGTGTCTGCTACTACTGAGAGTCTGTTATTGTTGCGTGTTTGTTACTACTGAGGGTCTGTTATTGTTGTTTGTCTGTTACTACTGCATGTCTATTATTGCTGTTTGTCTGTTACTACTGTGGGTCTGGTATTGTTGTTTGTCTGTTACTAATGAGGGTCTGTTATTGTTGTTTGTCTGTTACTACTGAGGGTCTGTTATTGTTGCGTTTGTTGCGTATCTGTGTTACTGGTCTGTATTGTTGTTTGTCTATTGCTACAGGTCTGTTATTGTTTCCTGTCTATTTTCTGCAAATTCTGTTACCATTTGCTTGTCTCTTTACTACTGAGGGTCTGTTATTGTTTGTTTTATCTGTTACTACTGAGGGTCTGTTATTATTTGCCCATCTGTGTTACTATTGCAGGTCTGTTATAGTTGCTTGTCTGTTGCTACTGAGGGTCTGTTATTGTTGCGTGGCTGTTACTACTGCAGGTCTGTTATTGTTGCGTGTCTGTTACTATTGCAGGTCTCTTATTGTTGCGTGGCTGTTACTACTGAGGGTCTGTTATTGTTGCGTGTCTGTTACTATTGCAGGTCTGTTATTGTTTCCTGTCTGTTACTACTGCAGGTCTGTTATAGTTGCTTGTCTCTTACTATTGAGGGTCTGTTATTGTTGCGTGTCTGTTACTATTGCAGGTCTGTTATTGTTTCCTGTCTGTTACTATTGCAGGTCTGTTATTGTTTCCTGTCTGTTACTACTGCAGGTCTGTTATAGTTGATTGTCTGTTGCTACTGAGGGTCTGTTATTGTTGCGTGGCTGTTACTACTGAGGGTCTGTTATTGTTGTTTGTCTGTTATTACTGTGGGTCTGTTATTATTTGTTTGTCTGTTACCTAATGAGGGTCTGTATTGTTGTTTCTCTGTATTTACTACTGTGGGTCTATTATTGTTATTTGTTGTCTGTTACAACTGTGGGTCTATTATTGTTGTTTTGTCTGTTACTACTGAGGTCTATTATTGTTGTTTGTCTGTTACTACTGAGGGTCTGTTATTGTTGTTTCTCTGTTACTTCTGAGGGTCTGTTATTGTTGTTTGTCTGTTACTACTGTGGGTCTGTTATTGTTGTTTGTCTCTTACTACTGAGGGTCTGTTATTGTTGTTTCTCTGTTACTTCTGAGGGTCTGTTATTGTTGTTTGTCTGTTACTACTGTGGGTCTGTTATTGTTGTTTGTCTGTTACTTCTGCATGTCTGTTATTGTTGTTTGTCTGTTACTACTGAGGGTCTGTTATTGTTGTGTATCTGTTACTACTGCATGTCTGTTATTGTTCTTTGTCTGTTACTACTGTGGGTCTGGTATTGTTGTTTGTCTGTTACTACTGCAGGTCTGTTATCGTTGCTTGTCTGTTACTACTGAGGGTCTGTTATTGTTGTTTGCCTGTTACTACTGAGGGTCTGTTATTGTTGTTTGTCTGTTACTACTGAGGGTCTGTTATTGTTGTTTGTCTGTTACTACTGAGGGTCTGTTATTGTTGCGTGTCTGTTACTATTGCAGGTCTGTTATTGTTTCCTGTCTGTTAGTACTGCAGGTCTGTCATTGTTGCTTGTCTGTTACTATTGCGGGTCTGTTATTGTTGTTTATCTGTTACTACTGAGGGTCTGTTATTGTTGTTTGGCTGTTACTACTGAGGGTCTGTTATAGTTGCTTGTCTCTTACTATTGAGGGTCTGTTATTGTTGTTTGGCTGTTACTACTGAGGGTCTGTTATTGTTGTTTATCTGTTACAACTGAGGGTCTGTTATTGTTGATTGTCTGTTACTACTGCAGGTCTGTTATAGTTGATTGTCTGTTGCTACTGAGGGTCTGTTATTGTTGTTTGTCTGTTACAACTGAGGGTCTGTTATTGTTGTTTGTCTGTTACTACTGCAGGTCTGTTATAGTTGCTTGTCTGTTACTACTGAGGGTCTGTTTTCGTTGCTTGTTTGTTACTACTGAGGGTCTGTTATTGTTGCGTATCTGTTACTACTGAGGGTCTGTTATTGTTGCGTGTCTGTTACTATTGCAGGTCTGTTATTGTTTCCTGTCTGTTACTACTGCAGGTCTGTTATAGTTGCTTGTCTCTTACTATTGAGGGTCTGTTATTGTTGTTTATCTGTTACTTCTGGAGGACTGTTATAGTTGATTGTCTGTTGCTACTGAGGGTCTGTTATTGTTGTTTGTCTGTTACTACTGAGGGTCTGTTATCGTTGCTTGTTTGTTACTACTGAGGGTCTGTTATTGTTGCGTGGCTGTTACTACTGCAGGTCTCTTATTGTTGGGTGTGTGTTACTATTGCAGGTCTGTTATTGTTTCCTATCTGTTACTACTGCAGGTCTGTTATTGTTGCGTGTCTGTTACTACTGCAGGTCTGTTATTGTTGCGTGTCTGCTACTACTGAGGGTCCGTTGTTGTTGCTTGTCTGTTACTACTGAGGGTCTGTTATTGTTGTTTGTCTGTTACTACTGAGCGTCTGTTATTGTTGTTTGTCTGTTACTATTGAGGGTCTGTTATTGTTGTTTATCTGTTACTTCTGCAGGTATGTTATAGATGATTGTCTGTTGCTACTGAAGGTCTCTTATTGTTGCGTGGCTGTTACTATTGCAGGTCTGTTATTGTTTCCTGTCTGTTACTAATGAAGGTCTGTTATAGTTGCTTGTCTGTTACTATTGAGGGTCTGTTATTGTTGTTTATCTGTTACTTCTGCAGGTCTGTTATAGTTGATTGTCTGTTGCTACTGAAGGTCTGTTATTG
>NW_024729523.1:0-15914 GCF_018991925.1 Homarus americanus | reverse complement strand
GGCAGCCTCCTGTCTCTTGGACTCCGGAATATCTTGGCTAGAAATCATGAGAGCCCCTATACTGCCAGTCTTCTCTCTCTGTGCTTTGACAAATGCCAGTTCGATCACAGGAATCTTCAGTTCACGCTTGCAAATACAGGAGATGTGGGCCTCGGATTTAGTCACGATCGCATCCAAACTCAGGACAGAGAACAATTGGGCACTTGCAAGTAATTATGACAAATAACTGGTCCAGTTGCTTGGCAAAGCTGTCCTTAACTGCAAGTTTTCCTCTCCCAAGAGAGATATCTCTTGCCTTTTCCCAACTGGCTAGCAGTCTCTCACTAATCTTCTTCTGACTTGTTATGACTGGAGGCTTGAACTGAGCGTTAGCCAGAGTGTACTGTGCCAAGACAGCTTTGGTCATATCACTGGCAATGTCTTTGTCTGTGTAAGTTCTTTGGTTCTTTTCACTGGTTTGCCTGATTAAAACACCGTATCTCAAAGCATCTCTCAATGTAGGCAACTCCGACTTCAGGAGCTCTCTCCCAGACCCAAGATAGTGACTGAGATGGCTGGATTTTTGGTTCCTCGTCCTGACACAAGCAGCCATCGTAAATATTATCAACTTATAAATGCATCAGAATCTGAAACAGAAAAAATATTGTTAGTTGGGTTGTTAAAGAATGAAGTCAGAAAGCAATGTTCACTGTTTAATTGTAATGCACTAATGCAGCTGTACGTTAGATTTTCGATAAATTTCACGCTGAACTTTACCTAGCAAAAGGTTGCAAAATATTGAAACTGAAATTATTTTCTGTTTATATACACTAAAATCTACCAAAAAAAGTGATGGGCCATTAGTTTAGCTGATCTTTCCCTCCTGCGGACACAACTTATCATGTAGTGATGATGGATGGTGTTATATGCAGTGATGATGGATGGTCGTTATATGTAGTGATGATGGATGGTGTTATATGCAGTGATGATGGATGACGTTATATGTAGTGATGATGGATGGTGTTATATGCAGTGATGATGGATGACGTTATATGTAGTGATGATGGATGTTGTTATATGTAATGATGATGGATGGTGTTATATGTAGTGATGATGGATGGTGTTATATGCAGTGATGGATGACGTTATATGTAGTGATGATGGATGTTGCTATATGTAATGATGATGGGTGGTGTTATATGTAGTGATGATGGATGGTGTTATATGTAGTGATGATGGATGATGTTATGTGTAGTGATGATGGGTGGTGTTATATGTAGTGATGATGGATGATGTTATATGTAGTGATGATGGGTGGTGTTATATGTAGTGATGATGGATGATGTTATATGTAGTGATGATGGGTGGTGTTATATGTAGTGATGATGGGTGGTGTTATATGTAGTGATGATTAGACAATAAAATAATAACAGCAGACAACAAATGGGTGGTCCCCTACAATCCTCTTTTGAGTAAAGCATTCAATGCGCACATCAATGTGGAGTTCTGCAATTCAGTCAAGTCCATCAAGTATGTCTGCAAATACGTCAACAAAGGCTCTGACCAAGCGATCTTTGCATTGGAAAAGGATGGAAATCATGATGAGGTGACACAGTTTCAGCAAGGCCGTTATATATGCAGCAATGAAGCCCTATGGAGAATTTTTAATTTTCCCATACACGAACGATGTCCAACAGTGGTTCATCTGGGTGTTCACCTGGAAAATGGACAAAGAGTATACTTCACAGAAGAGTCCCTCCAAAATCAAATTGCAAATCCTGCTGATACGACCCTCACTGCATTCTTCAAACTTTCACAGGAAGATGAGTTTGCTCAAATACTCCTATATGTTGACGTACCCAAGTTCTACATATGGCAGGCTTCAATAAAAAAGTTCCACATCCGTGGCCCAACATCATATGCAGCACTCAAGACAGTGAATGGACAAGTCTGCAGAACCTATCAGAAAGGTGCAATCTCCTTGGCCTACAGGAAGATGAAGGTTACTGGAATGACACATTAGAAGAGGCAGCAGCTACTCAATCGCCAATGAGAATGAGGAACCTGTTTGCCATCATGATTGCTACATGTGGACTTTCCAACCCAAGCCAGCTCTGGAAAAACCACTAAGAAAGTCTTTCAGAGGATCTGCTTCATCAAGCAAGAAGAGAACATCCTGGTCAAGAGATTGAGTTCATGGATGACATGTTCAACAGGGCTCTGATCATGCTGGAAGACAGAGTGATGGAGCTATGCGGAAAAAACCTGACTGATTTTGGATTGCCTTCCACAAACCGAGAAGAACCAGTAGTTGCAAACAGGGACTTGCTCAGAGAGACAGACTACTCAGTTGAAGTTTTAGTGAATTTTCTTGAAGAAAATGAACCTCACCTGGTGCCTGATCAAGCAAATGCTTATGAACAGATCTTGCAAGCGATACAAGCGGAGCAGGGAGGTATGATCTTTCTCGATGCACCTGGCGGGACAGGAAAAAACATTCCTGATCAACCTTCTGTTGGCCAAAGTACGTCATTAGGGGAAAATTGCTCTTGCTGTGGCATCTTCAGGCATTGCTGCAACACTACTAGAAGGAGGACGTACTGCACACTCAACTTTTAAACTGCCTCTCAACCTCGCTCACAATGAGAATCCAGTGTGCAACATCAAAAGAGGATCGGCAAAGGCAAAACTCTTAGAAAAATGCAGCCTCATAGTCTGGGATGAATGCACTATGTCTCACAAGTTAGCGTTTGAAGCATTGGACAGGACCTTGCAAGACATACGAGAAAATGACCAGCTCATGTGTGGCATTACAATGGTCATTGCTGGAGATTTTCGCCAGACCTTACCTGTCATTCCTCGAAGCACTCCAGCTGATGAATTGAATGCGTGCCTCAAGGCATCATACCTTTGGAGAAGTGTTCAGACACTCACCCTATCAACAAACATGAGAGTACATCTGCAAGGAGATCAGGATGCTGGACGGTTTGCAAACCTTCTACTACAGAGTGGGAATGGAACTTTCCCTGTTGACTCAGAAGGACAAATAATCATTCCTCAAGGATGTGGAAATGTTGTAAAGTCCTCAACTGAGCTCACTAACATGGTCTACCCAAACATTATCCACTACTACAAGGATCACAAGCGGCTGCGTGAACGCACAATTCTGGCACCAAAGAATGAAACAGTGGCTGATATCAACATGACTCTACTCAGACAGCTTCCAGGTAGTGAGACCTCATTCAAGTCTGTTGATACAGTAAGGACCAAGGACCAGGACCAAGCAGTCTAGTACCCTGCAGAATTCCTTAATTCTTTGGAGCCTGCTGGAATGCCTCCTCACCACCTCACTCTCAAGATTGGAACTCCTATAATGCTCTTAAGAAATCTTGAACCACCAATCCTCTGCAATGGCACAAGACTGGTGGTGAAGAACATGATGCCACATGTACTGGAAGCTACAATACTGACAGGAAAAGCTAAAGGAGAGGACTTTTTATACCAAGGATACCTCTCATCACTACTGACCTGCCATTTGAGTTCAAGCGACTTCAGTTCCCGGTTAAAGTGAGCTTTGCCATGACCATCTACAAAAGCCAGGGACAGTCCCTAAAGATGGTTGGCCTAAAGCTGGTGTTTCCTTGCTTCTCTCATGGACAGTTCTATGTTGGAGGGTCCAGAGTGGGAACTGGCAAAAATCTGAACATACTTGCTGCTAACGGCAAAACCAAAAATGTGGTCTACCTTAAAGCACTACAGTGAGACAATGTGGAGCCTCCCGGAGGGTGGCATCCTACCGTGGCCTAGCGAAAGAGCCGCCCGGAGGGCGGCGATTCCGCAAGTATCATATAAATGGGAAATAAGTATCTAGGATCCACGTGACAACCCTGCGAAAGATTCTACGATGAAGTGTTGCTTACAGAAGTACTATGAAAACTTGGATACCAGCCTCAGTGAAAGCCAAATAACTGGGTTTTTTAGTAACTATATATATATATATATATATATATATATATATATATATATATATATATATATATATATAATGGGGGGCGGGGGTTCTTTTTATAGAACATATATATATATATGTGTGTGTGTGTGTGTGTGTGTGTGTGTATTTGAGTGGTCCCAGATAATTATATTATATTCTATTATGAATCACGAGAATATGGATGTTGGTACCCCCTTCCCCCCCCTCCCACACACACACACACGGTGCTATGAGCATATAGTTGTACGGATTAAACGACTGAATGATACACACACAACTTGGCCATTTACCATAACCTCACTGGCGGTGCAGAAAATTAAAGCGACTGAAAGTGTCTGATGGTGCGTTGAAACAAGCTTTATTGACCGTTGTGTTGCGCTGTGTTGTGCCGCGTTGTGTTGTGTCATGTGTTGAATATTGCTGGACATTTCACTTCATTTCAGTGTTTGTTGCAATCAAAGCGAACCTTTATGAAACATAGTATTGACAGTGACATATTGAGTGTCAAATTCATGGGGTTTTCTGGTATACAACGATATGCCGAACTGTGAAAATATATATGAAAGTCAAAGTTTGATTTATATGATGCGAGGCTGCGTAACCAATATATGACATAAAAATAGTATTATCAGTGTGCAAAATGGATACAGGATTACAAAATATACCAACTGTAATAATAGTGTAAAATATCACCTAAATAATCGATCTATTAAAAAGAACTTAATCTTCCTTGTTGCTGGTCAGTTAATAAATAAACAGACAATCAGAACCATTTATAAACCCTCAGAACAAAATAACAAAAACACTGATATAAGGATGATGAACACAAACTAACCTTAGAACAAGTAGATCAGGTTCTCACTACTCTCTTAACGCTTTCTACCAAATATGAACAGATGACGTTACTAATTATTAGAGATGACATTGTCCCACCTCCTTCCATTACCCTAGGTCCGAACACACTCCAGGTTGTAGATTCCACGAAGCTCCTCGGCGTCACCATAGACAACAAACTAAATTGGAAACCACACGTCAGTGAAGTTGTCAAATCCTCCAGTTTCCGTCTCCACCTCCTCCGCCGACTCAAGTCCCTCGGAGTTCCCGCACACGAGCTCCTCAGTGTATACACAACATTCATACTTCCCAAGCTCACCTATGCCTCCCCCACCTGGTCTTCCTCCCTAAATGCCACACAACGTAAACACCTAGAAAAAGTGCAAAAGAGGGCATGCAAGATTATTCTCTCCCCTTCCTACTCCACATATCAAGAAGCGCTCAACACACTGACCCTTTCGACTCTCACTGACCATCACCACGGCCTCATCTGCAAATTTGGTAAGAAGCTTCTACACCATCCCCGACACCGGCCCCTACTACCACCTGAGATCCCCTGTCCGAGAATTGCTGTTCGACACCACAACCGCATCCAGCCCATACGTGCACGAACTGATCGCTATAAGAACAGCCCAGTCCCAACCATTGTAAAAATTATCAATAACATGTAATAAATCAGTGTATTCACTCCCAGTAAACACTGCTCCCTACACTGTCACTATGTTGAAATGAACTGTAGTTTGAGCTGATCCCCATCTAAGTTATTATATGTCTTATTTGTGTCACTTATGTCACTTGTATATTATTTGTAATTCGTAACCCATTCCCCAAATATGTAACTGTATATTTTCAGCCTTGGCTGCCAAGCTCTTCAATAAACCGTTAATGATTATTATTATTATTATTATTATGGATTGATGGCGCAAGATAGGTCCTTGGAAAGTAAGTTGATTCTTTTAGTCATAAGAAAAATTCCCAGACATAAAACAATAAAGCCGGTGAATGACAACCAATAGAGGCTTTTATTTTTTTTATTTTTGCTGTGGTATATTTTTTTTAATTTGGAAAAAAAAAGGAATTTCATTGTTATCAGATTATTTTGTGAGGTTTAGTTTTTATATACTTACATACTACGTGATGTGGGGGACCAGGACGGGATGTGGAGGACCAGGACGGGATGTGGAGGACCAGGATGTGATGTGAAGGACAAGGACGTGATGTGGAGGACCATGGCATGATGTGGAGGACCAGGACGTGATGTGGAGGACCAGGACGTGATGTGGAGGACCAGGACGTGATGTGGAGGACCAAGATGTGATGTGGAGGACCAGGATGTGATGTGGAGGACCAGGCCGTGATGTGAAGGACAAGGACGTGATGTGGAGGACCAGGACTTGATGTGGAGGACCAAGATGTGATGTGGAGGACCAGGCCGTGATGTGGAGGACCAGGCTGCATGTGGGAGGACCAAGATGTGGGATGTGAAGGACAAGGACGTGATGTGGAGGACCAGGACGTGATGGAGGACCAAGATGGGATGTGGGAGTGACCAGGCCGAGTGGAGGACCAGGCTGCATGTGGAGGACCAAGATGTATGTGAAGGACAAGGACGATGGAGGACCATGGCGTGAGCGGGGAGGACCAGGCCGTGATGTGGAGGACCAGGATGTGATGTGGAGGACCAGGACGGGATGTGGAGGACCAGGACGTGATGTGGAGGACCAGGATATGATGTGGAGGATCAAGCCGTGATGTGGAGGACCATGGCGTGATGTGGAGGACCAGGATATAATGTGGAGGACCAGGCCGTGATGTGGAGGACCAAGATGTGATGTGGAGGACCAGGATATAATGTGGAGGACCAGGCCGTGATGTGGAGGACCAAGATGTGATGTGGAAGACCAGGGTGTGATGTGAAGGACAAGGACGTGATGTGGAGGACCAGGATGGGATGTGAAGGACCAGGATGGGATGTGGAGGACCAGGATATAATGTGGAGGACCAGGATGGGATGTGAAGGACCAGGATGGGATGTGAAGGACCAGGATGGGATGTGGAGGACCAGGATATAATGTGGAGGACCAGGGTGGCTGGAGGCCACTTTATAAAAGAATTAAAAAAAGTAGTAGTAGTAGTAAATAATAATGATAATAATAATAATAATAATAATAATTAACGGTTTATTGAAAGAGCATGGCAGCCGAAAGGCTGAAAATATACAGTCACATAATTGGGGAATGGGTCTCTTGATTTACAAATAATATACAAGTAACATAAGTGATACAAATATGATGTATAATAACTAGGTGGGGAGAAGCTCAAACTACAGGACATTTCAACATAGTGACAGTGCAAAAAGTAAGATTAACTGGGAGTGAATACACTGGTTGATTACAAGTTATTGATAATTTTTACAATGTTTGGGACTGGGCTGTTCTTAGAGCGTCCAGTTCGTGCTCGTATGGGCTGGATGCGGTTGTGGTGTCGAACAGAAATTCTCGGACGAGGGATGTCGGGTGGTAGTGGGAGCCGGTGTTGAGGATGGTGCAGAAGCTTCTCACCAAATTTGCAGATGAGGTGGTGGTGGTCACTTAAAGCTGAGAAGGTCGGTGTGTTGAGCGACATGGTCTTTGTATGGTTGATGGTGACATGGTTGTTGGTGGCCCAGTTTTGGAGACTGAAGGGCTTGCGTAAATTACTCAGGCACATAGTTTGTTGAAGTTGAATGTGAGTCGAGCATTCATGAGGATATTGATGCCTAGAATTACCCCATAATTGTTATCATTAGCGACGTAAAAAGGTGCCCAGTTAGTGTTTCCCAGGAAGGTGATGGGGACAGGGGACACATATCCGAGCACCTTATCCTGCCCGGTTACCGTGTTGCACTCGCGGACACAATCTGATGGTCGGTAGTGGAGGTGCAGCTGTTGCACGTATTCGGGTGTTATGTAGCAGTAGGTACAGCCTGTGTCCAGCAGGCATGAAACAGTCTGGTTTCTAATTTCACATGTGATAACTAAAGGGGTTACGGACTTGAGAAGGAGTTTGGAGGGTGCCAGTAGGGTAAGCGTGGGGTTTTTGGTAGACAGGTCCAAGACGGACTGACTTAACACATCCATGCCCAACAAAAAAGGCGAGCCTTTCCTCGCCACAATAAGAGTAGGCCGGAGTTTACATCCACCGAGCCGTACCTTGACTTCCAGCCGACCATAAACTCCACTCTTCGTTAACCCACTACCGGTATCGACCGAAAACTTTTCACGGTCCACTATATAGTCCTGAAGTCCGGCAGAGATGACAAAATCTAATGGTATCACGGATACATTGGAACCACTGTCGAGGCAGAAGGTGACTTTCAGGCGTCGCTTTTTTTGGTTCTGTTCATCTACGTCGTAAAGGTATCCCGAAACCAACAACTCCCGAAGGCACCGGCTGTAGGTGACAGACACTGGATATGAGGTCTTTTCCATTTTGGTTAAATATAGTAAATTGTGTTCAAGAGCACTGTGACGTTAAGTTGGAAATCGGGGCTAAATGTAAAAAAACACCTCCATTTACTTAGGTTGGAACTTTCAATAGTGTTGTAAGAGACAAGAAGGTGTAGATGGTAACGGGGTGGTGGTGCCATGCTACTGCTCGGCCTTCCTCGGCGCCTACTGCACCGTAAGAACTCTCTAGTTAGACACTTAGGAGTTGTACGGTGTGCTGGAGACCCAGAAGGTGAAGGACGAGCTGCAGCACACCTCACCGCAGGAACTGTAGTCAGTAATTCAGTTGGTCGAGGAGGAGACCGTGACCAAACTCTCCAGCCCACCGGACCTCTCACTCACCGAACCTAACCTAACCAGCCCACCGTATCTCTCTCACGCAACTTAACCTAACTAACCCACCGTATCTCTCTCACCTAACTTAACCTAACTAACCCACTGTATCTCTCTCACCTAACCTAACCTAACCAGCCCACCGGACCTCTCTCTCACTCGCTTCAACTTTTCATCAGTGACAACATTTGCAGTGACAAAATGTTGTTGTGATAATGAAATATAGGAATAGTGACAAAGCTGTGTAATAAGTGACAGTAGTGTGAACATCACCCTACATATTTTAAGAATCAACCTTACCTTACCTTACCTTACCTTACGTTGCCTTACCTTACCTTACCTTACCTTACCTTACCCTTACCTTACCTTACCTTACCTTACCTTACCTTACCTTACCTTACGTTGCCTTACCTTACCTTACGTTGCCTTACCTTACCTTGCCTTACCTTACCTTACCCTACCTTACGTTGCCTTACCTTACCTTACGTTGCCTTACCTTACCTTACCTTACCTTACCTTACCTTACCTTACCTTACCTTACCTACCTTACCTTACCTTACCTTACCTTACCTTACCTTACCTTACCTTACCTTACCTCTGTTATAGCTTCCGTTTACCTGTAATCACTGATCAAGAGTCGTATTAGAGGTCAACTCGTAGTAACATTCATAACTGTTTATAAGTTAAGTTTTCATAGTCTTTTGTCCATTTATTAAGAAAATAAACTATTATATATATAAAACAAAGAAGTCTGTCTGTCTGTGTGTCCGCACGAGAATCTCGGAAACTGATTTACCGATCTGGACCAAACTTGGCATGGATAGCAAGTGTCATGTGGGGATCTCAAAAAACTCCAACCAACCCGACCCGACCCGACCCGACCCGACCCAACCCAACCCGACACGCCTGAGAGAACGAGAGAAAGAGAGAAGAGACTAACGTAGAAAAGTCGTATTCCCTCCTATGATTTACAGCTATTTTGATCCTTAGGTTCTCTTTCATTATGGCTTACTTTTCTCTGCATCCGCTATATCACACAGAGGTTGAAAAGTCGTATCCCATCCCAGGTATTATAGCTAATTTTATCATTATGCTCTCGCTCATTACAGCTTACTTTTCTTTGATCTCTAACTTTTCTAGGCTGTCCATTCTAACAAGGTAGGTAGGTAGGTAGTCCATTCTAACGAGGTATGCCAAACGTAACATATTTCACAGCGCTAAAATCAATGTGAAGCCCTAAGGAGAATTTTTAGTTTTCCCATCCACGAACGATGTCCAACAGTAGTTCATCTGGCTGTTCACCTGGAAAATGGACAAAGAGTATACTTCACAGAAGAGTCCCTCCAAAGTCAAATGGCAAATCCTGCTGATTCTTCAAGCTTTCACAGGAAGATGAGTTTGCTCAAATCCTCCTGTATGTTGACGTACCCAAGTTCTACATATGGCAGACTTCAATGAAAAAGTTCCAGAGAAGAGCTCAAGGATCCGATGTTGAAGGATATCCAGGGATAAAGTCAGGCAATGCTTTGGGACGTGTCTACACGGTTCACCCCAACAACTTTGAATGCTACTGTTTGAGACTACTTTTGCACCACATCTGTGGCCCAACATCATATGCAGCACTCAAGACAGTGAATGGACAAGTCTGCAGAACCTATTAGGAAGCGTGCAATCTCCTTGGCCTACTGGAAGATGATGGTCACTGGAATGACATATTAGAAGAGGCAGCAGCTACTCAATCGCCAATGAGAATGAGGAACCTGTTTGCCATCATGATTGCTACATGTGGACTTTCCAACCCAAGCCAGCTCTGGGAAAACCACCAAGAAAGTCTTTCAGAGGATCTGCTTCATCAAGCAAGAAGAGAACATCCTGGTCAAGAGATTGAGTTCATGGATGACATGTTCAACAGGGCTCTGATCATGCTGGAAGACAAAGTGATGGAGCTAGGCGGAAAAAACCTGACAGATTTTGGATTGCCTTCCCCAAACCGAGAAGAACCAGTAGCTGCAAACAGGGAGTTGCTCAGAGAGACAGACTACTCAGTTGAAGTTCTGGTGAATTTTGTTGAAGAAAATGAGCCTCACCTGGTGCCTGATCAAGCAAATACTTATGAACAGATCTTGGAAGCGATACAAGCGGAGCAGGGAGGTATGATCTTTTTCGATGCACCTGCCGGGACCGGAAAAACATTCCTGATCAACCTTCTGTTGGCCAAAGTACGTCATCAGGGGAAATTCTTGCTGTGGTGTCCTCAGGCATTGCCGCAACACTACTAGAAGGAGGACGTACTGCACACTCAACTTTTAAACTGCCTCTCAACCTCGCTCACATAGTCTGGGATGAATGCACTATGTCTCACAAGTTAGCGTTTGAAGCATTGGACAGGACCTTGCAAGACATACGAGAAAATGACCAGCTCATGTGTGGCATTACAATGGTCATTGCTGGAGATTTTCGCCAGACCTTACCTGTCATTCCTCGAAGCACTCCAGCTGATGAATTGAATGCGTGCCTCAAGGCATCATACCTTTGGAGAAGTGTTCAGACACTCACCCTATCAACAAACATGAGAGTACATCTGCAAGGAGATCAGGATGCTGGACGGTTTGCAAACCTTCTACTACAGAGTGGGAATGGAACTTTCCCTGTTGACTCAGAAGGACAAATAATCATTCCTCAAGGATGTGGAAATGTTGTAAAGTCCTCAACTGAGCTCACTAACATGGTCTACCCAAACATTATCCACTACTACAAGGATCACAAGTGGCTGCGTGAACGCACAATTCTGGCACCAAAGAATGAAACAGTGGCTGAAATCAACATGACTCTACTCAGACAGCTTCCAGGTAGTGAGACCTCATTCAAGTCTGTTGATACAGTAAGGACCAAGGACCAGGACCAAGCAGTCTAGTACCCTGCAGAATTCCTTAATTCTTTGGAGCCCGCTGGAATGCCTCCTCACCACCTCACTCTCAAGATTGGAACTCCTATAATGCTCTTAAGAAATCTTGAACCACCAATCCTCTGCAATGGCACAAGACTGGTGGTGAAGAACATGATGCCACATGTACTGGAAGCTACAATACTGACAGGAAAAGCTAAAGGAGAGGACGTGTTTATACCAAGGATACCTCTCATCACCACAGACCTGCCATTTGAGTTCAAGCGACTTCAGTTCCCGGTTAAAGTGAGCTTTGCCATGACCATCTACAAAAGCCAGGGACAGTCCCTAAAGATGGTTGGCCTAAACCTGGTGTTTCCTTGCTTCTCTCATGGACAGTTCTATGTTGGATGCTCCAGAGTGGGAACTGGCAAAAATCTGTACATACTGCTAATGGCAAAACCAAAAATGTGGTCTACCTTAATGCACTACAGTGAGACAATGTGGAGCCTCCCGGAAGGTGGCGTCCTACCGTGGCCTAGCGAAAGAGCCGTCCGGAGGGCGGCGATTCCGCTAGTATATATATAAAACATTAAAGCAGGAGCAGCTACACCTTGTACAGCACCAAACCTTTCATTTACTCGCTGAACACTAAGTGGACACAATTTAAGGCATGACTGTAACTGTGAAAATCTTAAGAAGCGATTAATATCCCAAAGATATCCTGATCTCCTAATAAGACATTAATGATCCTGTTAACGAGATACAACAAACTGACTTTATGATTGTATTAGATCCTCAGGTCACATCATTTAGGAGTTATTGAGTTGCCTAAGAAGTGATTAAGTCAAAATCTTTTCTCCAATTGACAGTGATGAAGAGATTAATGATAAGTCGTTTTCTATTTCCACTTTCACGATTCACTCTTTTTTCCGGAATCTCTATTATTTGTATGAAATCACTGGCTACAATATATTGTCACAACCTTACCCAGCTTCCACCACTGGTTACCAGAGGCGTGGGTCGTATGTACAGAAGCAGTAGATATATCACAAGTATCGTCGAATTACCACTGGCTGTCCCGCCAGTCTCCGGTAATTCCAGACGATCGGTATTAGTGTACAGACAACCAACAGGCAGGTAGATTTCCACTAGGTCACATAAACATACTTGTGCACTCTAGTCTTTTTTAATAAGCACTGATTCTTCACTACACTGTTAACAGAGTAATGGCTTCACAGCTGGACTTCTCACTTCGAATAATATACCAGGGTACAATTCCTTTGTCTTTTCACTTTATTTTGTTCACAACAATTCCACAATACTTCCACAACAATAATCTTCAGTTTGTCTGCAAGATTTATTCTTTACACTCTGAGCATAAGCAGACGACTGTCTCCTATGATGATGATGATGATGATGATAATGACGTAAAGTGGCAAATGACTTTGCCCTAGGAGAGGAGAGGAGAGAGAAGGAAAGCATAGAAACGGGAAGTAAATTAGTAGGGGGTGATAGCAGGTGGGCTGTCCACCTAGCTGAGACGAGTTGATATGTTGGGGTGGTGGCCGCACGCAGCAGACGCCCGCCCGCTCAAGGGAGGCAGGTGGAGGGGGGGAAGCTAAGCTAGCTAGGCATTCAATAGTGTAATGTGCGTTAATTAATGTTTGTTAGATGGTGGTGTCATTGTTCACATATATGTGAAAGTGGGTCTTGTTCTTCTATGATAGCATGGAGGCTCATGGGCCACCTAACTGCTCGCTGGTGCTTATATACGCCTTGTCAGACGCCTCTCGAACATCTTAGCATCACCCAGATAAGTAAAGCATAACAAAAATGATGCAATACATTCCAGAATATTCTTCCATAATTAATACATCAACATATACACAAAAATGTCACTAAATTTGCCAAAATAACCACTGCATGGGACAGAAAATAATCAAAACACCTAGTTTACAAAATTATAATACGAAATTATGCCTCTGCATAACAGTATTATCCTAGAGCTACCATCTAGTACATTCACTACTACTGCCTCTCTGACTGCTGAATTCATCACACTGTTGTGAAACAAACAGAATGGTGCATAGCAACAGTGTAAACAATGCTCATATTAGGGGTCACTTCAATAATTCATAGGCTGCATGATACTATATTTTTGAGCCTGTTAGTTAAAGATCGCAACCCTTTCTTGATTACTGACATCTTCAAGGAAGGAGATGATGTCATACTGATGTGAGTAATTATTAAGAGAGAGTTTGGATTTTTTCCAGTCTCTGGTTCCAAGTGTTTACATACATATTGCATAGTTAACACAGGACACGTGTTTTATGTAATAGGTTCAGCCTGAATTTACATATGTGCAATAAGTGTCTATTCATCCTAGTGGGTTTCCTGTATACCTGAAACATCAGTTGTTCTTCTTTATTGTCATTATTACATCAGACACACGCTCAGATACGTCCTTCTAGTGTTATAGAATATGTATACATATTCTGTTATCCTTTGTGTTTTATCTTACATCTCTTTTACAGTTGTTTCACCACACACTTTCCTCTGTTATTTCTACCAGTAAGGACAGTGATACAGGTGTGCGAGTCACCTGAACTGGCAGCCAGGGAGACACCATTACCAGCTCGGGTGCCGGCATCCACAACTAATGGTCTAGATTGGCTTCATCGGTGCCACAAGTGGGAGGTCAGCTGGCAGGTGGGACAGGAGACTGACAAGAGATGTGCGGCATCACGCTCCCTGGCTATCACCTCTACCTCTTACTTTTACTTTACTTTTTTACTTTTATCCTCTTCGTTACTGATCGGCTCGTTAGCCGCTTGGGCGGTCGGTCACGTCTCTGTTAAACACTGTTGGCAAGTACTGGGCGTGCACCGGCTCCTCAATGTATCTGAACCTGCGCCAGTGATGGTCAAGTCTTGTCTTGAAACAGCTCATACTCGGTGCCGTCACAACACTCTTTGGCAGATTGTTCCAAGAGTTCACAATTCTCACTCTGAAAAAGTTTGCCCTAACAGTTTTCTGGACTTGTGTCTTCTTCAACCTTGAGCTGTGACCCCTTGGGGGGCCGACGTCCGCCAGCTCCAGGTATGGGCAGTAGACTGAGTTGTGCCCTCTGAGATGTTTATAGACCTCAGTTAAGCCACACCTTGCCCGTCTGTAGTATAAGCTTGACAGTTGAAGGCGCTCCAATCTCTCTAGATAACTGAGATTCCGTAGTGCAGGCACATTTTCAACCAACTGACAGTCTCTAGCATATCTCGGGAACCAGACGGGGTGACAGTACTCCAGACGGGGAAGCACCTCACTCTTGATGTTATCGCCACGCACAAATTGTGCGCGCCGGCCACATGTTAAGCGAAGAAACTGTTTACAACTCAGAAGCTTACTAAGTGAGATGGAGCTTGTAGCAGCTGTGTGACTGCCTGAGGGACAGTCTATCGCCGTCTACTGTAGAGGCAACATCTTGATTCTCGCCCACAACATTTTCCCGCAGGACGTTATATTTGTTCTCGTTGGTCTAACCCTAGACCCAAAAACGTGAGTGTGATTGTGAACTGTTGAATCCTCTGAGAACTCTAAATAACTTTAATAAGGTTAATTATTTACTGAATATTGATCATATTATTCAATCTGTGTGCCCTGATGTATCAGCAGTTGTTTATGTGAATTGTATGCAACAGGTTTTGACCGAATTATACTCATCGCGTCAACGACAAGGGTCTTATTGTCCTGCACAAACCAAAATCGCTCCTCTGAGCGAAGGCACTTGAAGATCTGAGCGACCTTCTAATAGACCTAATAGTTTAGTTGCTTGATTCACCTTCTTCTCACAATGTTTCTTCTTCCCAGTGGGACATATGATACGTTTATCCCTTCCGCCTACCTCCTCCCCCTCCTCCTACAACTACATCTTTCCCCCTATCTCCTTCTCCTCCCCTCTTCATATATGCTCTCCCACCTCCTACATCTACTCCCTTTTCCCCTTCTTCCTACCTCCCTCTCCTCCTCCTCCTCTTCCTCTTCTTACCTTTCTTCCCTCCTTCTCAACCTGCCTTCTCCCTCTCCTCCCACCTACTCCCCCTCCTCCTACATTCCCCCTCCTCCTTCCTTTTCCCACTCCTCCTGCCCCTACCTCTTCTCCCATCTACATCCTCCACTCCTACTTTTCTTCTTCCTCCTCCTACCTTCTTCCTCTTCTTCTACCTCCTCCTCCCTCCTCCCTCACCTGCATCATCTTCTTCTCTCCTCAGTAGCCGGTGTAATAAGATCCCTGTTGTGCTAAGTTGACTTGTCCAGGGCTGCTTTAAACCCCAGTACTATTATTGTTTCCACCGTTCTGTGTAGAAGTAATTCCTTGTATTTGTTTCTCTTCTCGAGCCATTTTATA
>NW_024729522.1:0-33826 GCF_018991925.1 Homarus americanus | reverse complement strand
ACCTCACCCTACCAGGATTCAAAACCACGATCTTATAATTGTGACCGGGGTATGCTACCTCTGGGCCACCAGGACAATAAAAGCAGTCCTAGACTCTACTATATTTCACACAAAGACTGTTCATCGACCTTATGGCGCCATGAACCTCTACTGGGGACCACCCGTGTCGCTTAGGTGATCAGAGCAACATTTTACCATATCCGGCTTGGAAACACGAGGATCCATATATATTTCATTAGCCCAATAAATCACTCGGACTTCTACATATAATCAACACCTCACCCTACCAGGATTCAAACCCACGATCTTATAATTGTGACCGGGGTATGCTACCTTTGGGCCACCAGGACAATAAAAGCAGTCCTAGACTCTACTATATTTCACACAAAGTCTGTTCAACGACCTTATGGCGCCATGAACATCTAATGGGAACCACCCGTGCCGCTTAGGTGATCAGGGCAACGTTTTACCAAATCTGGCTTCGAAACACGAGGATCCAAATATATTTCATTAGCCCAATAAAGCACGCGGACTTCTACATATAATCAACACCTCACCCCACCAGGATTTGAACCCACGAACTTATAATTGTGACCGGGGAACGCTACCTCTGGGCCACTAGGTTAATAAAAGCAGTCCTAGACTCTGCTATATTTCACACAAAGCCTGTTCAACGAGCTTATGGTGCTGTGAACCACTATAGGGGACCACCCGTGCCGCTTAGGTGATCAGAGCAACGTTTTACCAAATGCGGCTTCGAAACACGAGGATCCATATATATTTCATTAACCCAATAAATCACGCGGACTTCTACATATAATCAACGCCTCACCCCACCAGGATTTGAAGCCACGATCTTATAATTGTGACCGGGGTATGCTACCTCTGGGCCACCAGGACAATAAAAGCAGTCCTAGACTCTACTATATTTCACACAAAGCCTGTTCAACGAGCTTATGGCGCTGTGAACCTCTAATGGGGACAACCGCTGCCGCTTAGGTGATCAGAGCAACGTTTTTCCAAATGCAGCTTCGAAACACGAGGATCCATATATATTTCATTAGCCCAACAAAGCACGCGGACTTCTTCATATAATCAACACCTCACCCCACCAGGATTCGAACCCACGATCTTCTAATTCTGACCGGGGAACGCTACCTATGGGCCACCAGGACACCATAAGCAGTCCTAGACTCTGTTATATTTCACACAAAGCCTGTTCAACGAGCTTATGGCGCCGTGAACCACTGTAGGGGACCACCCGTGCCGCTTAGGTGATCACAGCAACGTTTTACGAAATGCAGCTTCGAAACACGAGGATTCAAATATATTTCATTAGCCCAATAAAGCACTCGGACTTCTAAATATAATCAACACCTCACCCCACCAGGATTCAAACCTACAGTCTAATAATTGTGACCGGGGTATGCTACCTCTCGGCCACCAGGAAAATAAAAGCAGTCCTAGACTCTACTATATTTCACAAAAAGCCTGTTCAACGACCTTATGGCGCCATGAACCTCTAATGGGGACCACCCGTTCCGCTTAGGTGATCAGATCAACGTTTTACCAAACCCGGCTTGGAAACACGAGGATCCATATATATTTCATTAGCCCAATAAAGCACTCGGACTTCTACATATAATCAACACCTCACCCCAACAGGATTCAAACCCACAATCTTATAATTGTGACCGGGGTATGCTACCTCTGGGCCACTAGGACAATAAAAGCAGTCCTAGACTCTACTATATTTCACACAAAGCCTGTTCAACGAGCTTATGGCACTGTGAACCACTATAGGGGACCACCCATGCCGCTTAGGTGATCAGAGCAACGTTTTACCAAATGCGGTTTCGAAACACGAGGATCCATATATATTTCATTAGCGCAATAAAGCACGCGGACTTCTACGTATAATCAACGCCTCACCCCACCAGGATTTGAAGCCACGATCTTCTAATTGTGACCAGGGAACGCTACCTCTGGCCCACCAGGACAATAAAAGCAGTCCTAGACTCTGCTATATTTCACACAAAGCCTGTTCAACGAGCTTATGGCGCCGTGAACCTCTAATGGGGACCCCCCGTGCCGCTTAGGTGATCAGAGCAACGTTTTACCAAATGTGGCTTCGAAACCCGAGGATCCATATATATTTCATCAGACCATTAGCATCAAAGGATTCTATAATCAACACTCTCACCCCACCATGGATTAAACCCTGTCAATCTTCTAATTGTGACCAGGGAACGCTACCTCTGGCCCACCAGGACATTAAAAGCATTCCTAGACTCTGCTATATTTCACACAAAGCCTGTTGAACGAGCTTATGGCGCCGTGAACCTCTAATGGGGACCCCCCGTGCCGCTTAGGTGATCAGAGCAACGTTTTACCAAATGTGGCTTCGAAACCCGAGGATCCATATATATTTCAATAGACCATTAAAGCCTGCGGACTTCTACATATAATCAACACCTCACCCCACCATGATTTGAACCCACAATCTTATAATTGTGACCGGGGGACGCTACCTCTGGGCCACCAGGACAATAAAAGCAGTCCTAGACTCTGGTATATTTCACATAAAGCCTGTTCAACGAGATTGTGGCGCCGTGAACCTCTAATGGGGACCACCCGTGCCGCTTAGGTGATCAGACCAACATTTTACCAAATGCGGCTTCGAAACAAGAAGGATTCATATATATTTATTAGCCCAATAAAGCACGCGACTTCTAAGATTTAACCAACACCTCACCCCACCAGGATTTGAACCCACGATTCAGTAATCAGGACTGAATGCTACCTCTGGGCCAATAAGGACACACTATAAGCAGTCCTAGACTCTACTATATTTCACACAAAGCCTGTTCAACGACCTTATGGTGCCATGAACCTCTAATGGGGACCACCGTACCGCTTAGGTGATCAGAGCAAGGTTTACCAAATCCGGCGTGGAAAGACGAGGATCCATATATATTTCATTAGCCCAATAAAGCACGCGGACTTCTACATATAATCAACACCTCACCCCACCAGGATTTGAACCCACTATCCTATAATTGTGACCGGGGGACGCTACTTGGGCCAATTATGAATAAAAGCAGTCCTAGACTCTGCTATATTTCTCACAAAGCCTGTTCAATGAGCTTATGGCGCCGTGAACCTTTAATGGGGACCACCCGTGCCGCTTAGGTGATCATAGCAACGTTTTACCAAATGCGGCTTCGAAACACGAGGATCCATATATATTTCATTAGCCCAATATAGTACGCAGACCTCTTCATATAATCAACACTTCACCCCACGAGGATTCGAACCCACGATCTTCTAATTGTGACCGGGGAACGCTACCTCTGGGCCACCAGGACAATAAAAGCAGTCCTAGACTCTGCTATATTTCACACAAAGACTGTTCAACGACCCAAGTGGCGCCATGAACCTCTAATGGGGACCACCAAGGTCGCTTTAGGGCATCAGGAGCAAGTATTTTTACCAAATCCGGCTTGGAAACATGAGGATCCATATATATTTCATTAGCCCAGTAAAGCACTCGGACTTCTACATATAATCAACACCTCACCCCACCAGGATTCAAACCCACGATCTTATATTGTGACCGGGGTATGCTACCTCTGGGCCACCACGACAATAAAATTACTCCTAGACTCTACTATATTTCACACAAAGCCTGTTCAACGACCTTATGGCGCAATGAACCTCTACTGGGGACCACCCGTGTCGCTTAGGTGATCAGAGCAACGTTTTACCAAATCCGGCTTGGAAACATGAGGATCCATATATATTTCATTAGCCCAGTAAAGCACTCGGACTTCTACATATAATCAACACCTCACCCCACCAGGATTCAAACCCACGATCTTATATTGTGACCGGGGTATGCTACCTCTGGGCCACCACGACAATAAAATTACTCCTAGACTCTACTATTTCACACACAAAGCCTGTTCAACGAGCTTATGGCGCCGTGAACCATTATAGGGGACCACCTGTGCCGCTTTTAGGTGATCAGAGCAACGTTTTATCAAATGCGGCTTGAAACACGAGGATCCATATGTTTCATTAACCCAATAAAGCACGCGACTTCTACATATAATCAACGCCACCCCACTAGGATTTGAAGGCCACAATCTTATAATTGTGACCGGGGAACGCTACCTCTGGGCCACCAGGACAATAAAAGCAGTCCTAGACACTCCTATATTTCACACAAAGCCTGTTCAACGAGATTATGGCGCTGTGAACCTCTAATGGGGACAACCCGTGCCGCTTAGGTGATCAGAGCAACGTTTTACCAAATGCAGCTTCGAGTCACGAGGATCCATATATATTTCATTAGCCCAAAAAAGCACGCGGATTTCTTCATATAATCAACACCTCACCCCACCAGGATTCGAACCCACGATCTTCTAATTGTGACCGGGGAACGCTACCTATGGGCCACCAGGACACTATAAGCAGTCCTAGACTCTGTTATATTTCACACAAAGCGCAGGTTCAACGAGCTTATGTCGCCGCGGAACCTATAGGGGACCACCCGTGCCGCTTAGGTGATCAGAGCAACGTTTTACCAAATGCGGCTTCGAAACACGAGGATTCAAATATATTTCATTAGCCCAATAAAGCACTCGGACTTCTAAATATAATCAACACCTCACCCCACCAGGATTTGTACCCACGATCTTATAATTGTGACCGGGGAATGCTACCTCTGGGCCACCAGGACAATAAAAGCAGTCCTAGACTCTGCTATATTTCACACAAAGCCTGTTCAACGAGCTTTTGGCGCCATGAACCTCTAATGGGGACCACGAGTGCCGTTTAGGTGATCAGACCAACATTTTACCAAATGCGGCTTCGAAACAAGAAGGATCCATATATATTTCATTAGCCCAATAAAGCACGCGGACTTCTACATTTAATCAACACCTCACCCCACCAGGATTTGAACCCACGAACCTATAATTGTGACCGGGGAACGCTACCTCTGGGCCACCAGGACAATAAAAGCAATCCTAGACTCTGCTATATTTCACACAAAGCATGTTCAACGAGCTTATGGCGCCGTGAACCTCTAATGGGGACCCCCCGTGCCCCTTAGGTGATCAGAGCAACGTTTTACCAAATGTGGCTTCGAAACCCGAGGATCCATATATATTTCATTAGACCAATAAAGCACGCGGACTTCTACATATAATCAACACCTCACCCCACCAGGATTTGAACCCACAATCATATAATTGTGACCGGGGGACGCTACCTCTGGGCCACCAGGACAATAAAAGCAGTCCTAGACTCTGCTATATTTCGTTAATAAAAGCCCGCTCAACGAGCTTATGGCCAGAACCTCTAAAGGGGACCACATTAGGTGATCAGGACCAAAAAATTTCCTTACCATGCGCCAAACAAGAAGGATCCATATATTTATTAGCCCAATAGCACGGATTTCAAGAGCATAATCAACACTCCCACCCCACCAGGATTTGAACCCGCCAACTTATAATTGTGACCGGGGAACGCTAACTCTGGGCCACCAGGACAATAAAAGCACTCCTAGACTCTGCTATATTTCACAAAAAGCCTGTTCAACGAGATTATGGAGCTGTGAACTCTAATGGGGTGGGGACCACCTATGCCATGGTGATCGAGTAACGCTACTCAAATGCGGCTTCGAAACACGAGGATCCATATATATTTCATTAGCCCAATAAAGCACGCGGACTTCTACATATAATCAACACCTCACCCCACCAGGATTTGAACACACAATCTTATAATTGTGACCGGGGGACGCTACCTCTGGGCCACCAGGACAATAAAAGCAGTCCTAGACTCTGATATATTTCACACAAAGCCTGTTCAACGAGCTTATGGCGCCGTGAACCTCTAATGGGGACCACCAGTGCCGCTTAGGTGATCAGACCAAAATGTTACCATATGCGGCTTCGAAACAAGAAGGATCCATATATATTTCATAAGCCCAATAAAGCACGCGGACTTCTACATATAATCAACACCTCACCCCACCAGGATTTGAACCCACGATCTTATAATTGTGACCGGGGAACGCTACCTCTGGGCCACCAGGACAATAAAAGCAGTCCTAGACTCTGCTATATTTCACACAAAGCCTGTTCAACGAGCTTATGGCGCCGTGAACCTCAAATGGGGATCACCCATGCCGCTTAGGTGATCAGAGCAACGTTTTACCAAATGCAGCTTCGAAACACGAGGATCCATATATATTTCATTAGCCCAATAAAGCACGGGACTTCTTCATATTATCAATACCTCACCCCACCAGGATTCGAACCCACGATCTTCTAATTGTGACCGGGGAACGCTACCTCTGGGCCACCAGGACACTAAAAGCATTCCTAGACTCTGCTATATTTCACACAAAGCCTGTTCATCGAGCTTATGGCGCCGTGAACCTCTAATGGGGACCCCCCGTGCCGCTAAGGTGATCAGAGCAACGTTTTACCAAATGTGGCTTCGAAACACGGTGATCCATATATATTTCTCTATTAGCCCAATAAAGCACTGGACTTCTTCATAATCACCACCTCACCCCACCAGATTCAAACCACGATCTTATAATTGTGACCGGGAATGCTTAACTCTGGGGTAACCAGACAATGTGCTATCCTAGACCCTACTATATTTCACACAAAGACTGTTCAATCTAATTTTATGGTTATGAACTCTAATGGGGACCAATTTAGGTGATAAGAGCAACGTTTTACCAAATCCCGCTTGGAAACACGAGGATCCATATATATTTCATTAGCCCAATAAATCACTCGGATTTCTACATATAATCAACACCTCACCCTACCAGGATTCAAACCCACGATCTTATAATTGTGACCGGGGTATGTTACCTCTGGGCCACCAGGACAATAAAAGCAGTCCTAGACTCTACTATATTTCACACAAAGACTGTTCAACGACCTTATGGCGCCATGAACCTCTACTAGGGACCACCCGTGTCGCTTAGGTGATCAGAGCAACATTTTACCAAATCCGGCTTGGAAACACGAGGATCCATATATATTTCATTAGCCCAATAAAGCACGCGGACTTCTACATATAATCAACACCTCACCCCACCAGGATTTGATCCCACGATCTTATATTTGTGACCGGGGTATGCTACCTCTGGGCCACCAGGACAATAAAAGCAGTCCTAGACTCTACTATATTTCACACAAAGCCTGTTCAACGACCTTATGGCGCCATGAACATCTAATGGGGACCACCCGTGCCGCTTAGGTGATCAGGGCAACGTTTTACCAAATCTGGCTTCGAAACACGAGGATCCAAATATATTTCATTAGCCCAATAAAGCACGCGGACTTCTACATATAATCAACACCTCACCCCACCAGGATTTGAACCCACGAACTTATAATTGTGACCGGGGAACGCTACCTCTGGGCCACTAGGACAATAAAAGCAGTCCTAGACTCTGCTATATTTCACACAAAGCCTGTTCAACGAGCTTATGGTGCTGTGAACCACTAAAGGGGACCACCCGTGCCGCTTAGGTGATCAGAGCAACGTTTTACCAAATGCGGCTTCGAAACACGAGGATCCATATATATTTCATTAACCCAATAAATCACGCGGACTTCTACATATAATCAACGCCTCACCCCACCAGGATTTGAAGCCACGATCTTATAATTGTGACCGGGGTATGCTACGTCTGGGCCACCAGGACAATAAAAGCAGTCCTAGACTCTACTATATTTCACACAAAGCCTGTTCAACGAGCTTATGGCGCTGTGAACCTCTAATGGGGACAACCGCTGCCGCTTAGGTGATCAGAGCAACGTTTTACCAAATGCAGCTTCGAAACACGAGGATCCATATATATTTCATTAGCCCAACAAAGCACGCGGACTTCTTCATATAATCAACACCTCACCCCACCAGGATTCGAACCCACGATCTTCTAATTCTGACCGGGGAACGCTACCTATGGGCCACCAGGACACTATAAGCAGTCCTAGACTCTGTTATATTTCACACAAAGCCTGTTCAACGAGCTTATGGCGCCGTGAACCACTGTAGGGGACCACCCGTGCCGCTTAGGTGATCAGAGCAACGTTTTACCAAATGCAGCTTCGAAACATGAGGATTCAAATATATTTCATTAGCCCAATAAAGCACTCGGACTTCTATATATAATCAACACCTCACCCCACCAGGATTCAAACCCACAGTCTAATAATTGTGACCGGGGTATGCTACCTCTCGGCCACCAGGAAAATAAAAGCAGTCCTAGACTCTACTATATTTCACAAAAAGCCTGTTCAACGACCTTATGGCGCCATGAACCTCTAATGGGGACCACCCGTGCCGCTTAGGTGATCAGATCAACGTTTTACCAAACCCGGCTTGGAAACACGAGGATCCATATATATTTCATTAGCCCAATAAAGCACTCGGACTTCTACATATAATCAACACCTCACCCCACCAGGATTCAAACCCACAATCTTATAATTGTGACCGGGGTATGCTACCTCTGGGCCACCAGGACAATAAAAGCAGTCCTAGACTCTACTATATTTCACACAAAGCCTGTTCAACGAGCTTATGGCACTGTGAACCACTATAGGGGACCACCCATGCCGCCTAGGTGATCAGACCAACATTTTACCAAATGGGGCTTCGAAACAAGAAGGATGCATATATATTTCATTAGCCCAATAAAGCACGCGGACTTCTACATTTAACCAACACCTCACCCCACCAGGATTTGAACCCACGATCTTATAATTGTGACCGGGGAACGCTACCTATGGGCCACCAGGACAATAAAAGCAGTCCTGGACTCTGCTATGTTTCACACAAAGCCTGTTACACGAGCTTATGGCGCCGTGAACCACTAATGGGGACCACACATGCCCCTTAGGTGATCAGAGCAACGTTTTACCAAATGCGGCTTCGAAACACGAGGATCCATATATATTTCATTAGCCCAATAAAGCATGCGGACTTCTTCATATAATCAACACCTTACCCCACCAGGATTCGAACCAACGATCTTCTAATTGTGACGGGGGAACGCTACCTCTGGCCCACCAGGGCACTAAAAGCATTCCTAGACTTTGCTATATTTCACACAAAGCCTGTTCAACGAGCTTATGGCGCCGTGAACCTCTAATGGGGACCCCCCGTGCCGCTTAGGTTTTCAGAGCAACATTTTACCAAATGTGGCTTCGAAACCCGAGGATCCATATATATTTCATTTGACCATTAAATCACGCGGACTTCTACATATAATCAACACCTCACCCCACCAGGATTTGAACCCACGGTCTTATAATTGTGACCGGGGAATGCTACCTCTGGGCCACCAGGACAATAAAAGCCGTCCTAGACTCTGCTATATTTCACACAAAGCCTGTTCAACGAGCTTATGGCGCCGTGAACCTCTAATGGGGAACACCCGTGCCGCTTAGGTGATCAGAGCAACGTTTTACCAAATGCGGCTTCGAAACAGGAGGATCCATATATATTTCATTAGCCCAATAAAGCACGCGGACTTCTACATATAATCAACACCTCACCCCACCAGGATTTGAACCCACGATCTTATAATTGTGACCGGGGGACGCTACTTCTGGGCCACCAGGACAATAAAAGCAGTCCTAGACTCTGCTATATTTCACACAAAGCCTGTTCAACGAGCTTATGGCGCCGTGAACCTCTAATGGGGACCACCCACGTGCCGCTAAAATTGATCAGATCAACGTTTACCAAACCGGCTTGGAAACACGAGGATCCATATATATTTCATTAGCCCAATAAAGCACTCGGACTACTACATATAATCAACACCTCCTTACAAGTTCAAACCCACAATCTTATAATTGTGACCGGGTATGCTACCTCTGGGCCACCAGGACAATAAAAAGCAGTCCTAGACTCTGATATATTTCACACAAATCCTGTTCAACGAGCTTATGGCGCTGTGAACCACTATAGGGGACCACCCGTGCCGCTCAGGTGATCAGAGCAACGTTTTATAGAATGCGGCTTCAAAACACGAGGATCCATATATATTTCATTAGCCCAATAAAAAGCCGCGGACTTCTACATATAATCAACACCTCCCACCCACCAGGATTCGAAACCGATCTTCTAATTGTTGCGAAGACGCTGCCTGTGGGCCACCGTTTACTAAAAGCGTTCCTGGATTCTGCTATATTTTCACCAGCCTCTTCAGCAGACCCTTAACGTGAACCACTATAGGGGACCACCCGTGCCGCTTAGGTGATCAGAGCAACGTTTTACCAAATGCGGTTTCGAAACACGAGGATCCATATATATTTCATTAGCGCAATAAAGCACGCGGACTTCTACATATAATCAACGCCTCACCCCACCAGGATTTGAAGCCACGATCTTATAATTGTGACCGGGGTATGCTACCTCTGCGCCACTAGGACAATAAAAGCAGTTCTAGACTCTACTATATTTCACACAAAGCCTGTTCAACGAGCTTATGGCACTGTGAACCACTAGAGGGGACCACCCATGCCGCTTAGGTGACCAGAGCAACGTTTTACCAAATGCGGTTTCGAAACACGAGGATCCATATATATTTCATTAGCGCAATAAAGCACGCGGACTTCTACGTATAATCAACGCCTCACCCCACCAGGATTTGAAGCCACGATCTTCTAATTGTGACCAGGGAACGCTACCTCTGGCCCACCAGGACATTAAAAGCATTCCTAGACTCTGCTATATTTCACACAAAGCCTGTTCAACGAGCTTATGGTGACGTGAACCTCTAATGGGGACCCCCCGTGCCGCTTATGTGATCAGAGCAACGTTTTACCAAATGTGGCTTCGAAACCCGAGGATCCATATATATTTCATTAGACCATTAAAGCACGCGGACTTCTACATATAATCAACACCTCACCCCACCATGATTTGAACCCACAATCTTATAATTGTGACCGGGGGACGCTACCTCTGGGCCACCAGGACAAAAAAAGCAGTCCTAGACTCTGGTATATTTCACACAAAGCCTGTTCAACGAGATTGTGGCGCCGTGAACCTCTAATGGGGACCACCCGTGCCGCTTAGGTGATCAGACCAACATTTTACCAAATGCGGCTTCGAAACAAGAAGAATTCATATATATTTCATTAGCCCAATAAAGCACGCAGACTTCTACATTTAATCAACACCTCATCCCACAAGGATTTGAACCTACGATCTTATAATTGTGACCGGGGAACGCTACCTCTGGGCCACCAGGACAATAAAAGCAGTCCTAGACTCTGCTATATTTCACACAAAGCCTGTTCAACGGGCTTATGGCGCCGTGAACCTCTAATGGGGATCCCCCGTGCCGCTTAGGTGATCAGAGCAACGTTTTACCAAATGTGGCTTGGAAACACGATGATCCATATATATTTCATTAGACCATTAAAGCACGCGGACTTCAACATATAATCAACACCTCACCCACCAGGTTGAACCCACAATCTTATAATTGTGACCGGGGGACGCTGCCTCTGGGCCGCAGGACAATAAAAGCAGTCCTACACTCCGCCATATTTCACACAAAAGCCTGTTCTTGAGCTTAGCGCCGTGAACCTCTAATGAGGACCACCCATGCCGCTTAGGTGATCGAGCAACGGTTACCGTCACGGCTTCGAAACACGAGGATCCATATATATTTCATTAGCCCAATAAAGCACGCGGACTTCTACATATAATCAACACCTCATCCCACCTGGATTTGAACCCACGATCTTCTAATTGTGACGGGGGAACGCTACCTCTGGGCCACCAGGATAATAAAAGCAGTCCTAGATTCTGATATATTTCACACAAAGCCTGTTCAATGAGATTATGGCGCCGTGAACCTCTAATGGGGACCACCCGTGCCGCTTAGATGTTCAGAGCAACGTTTTACCAAATGCGGCTTCGAATCACGAGGATCCATATATATTTCATTAGCCCAATAAAGCACGCGGACTTCTACATATAATCAACACCTCACCCCACCAGGATTTGAACCCGCGATCTTATAATTGTGACGGGGGAACGCTACCTCTGGGCCACCAGGACAATAAAAGCAGTCCTACACTCTGCTATATTTCACACAAAGCCTGTTCAACGAGTTTATGGCGCTGTGAACCACTATAGGGGACCACCCGTGCCGCTTAGGTGATCAGAGCAACGTTTTTTACCGTCTGACTTCGAAACGAGGATCTATATGTTTCATTAGCCAATACAACGGACTTCCTTATAATCAACACCTCACCCCACCAGGGTTCGAACCCACGATCTTCTAATTGTGACCGGGGAACGCTACCTCTGGGCCACCAGGACACTAAAAGCAGTTCTAGACTCTGCTATATTTCACACAAAGCCTGTTCAATGAGCTTATGACGCTGTGAACCTCTAATGGCGACCATCCGTGCCGCTTAGGTGATCGGAAAGTATTTACCGTCGGCCGGAAATGAAGGATCCATATATATTTCATTAGACCATTAAAGCACGCGGACTTTAACATATAATCAACACCTCACCCACCAGGATTTGAACCCACGATCTTATAATTGTCACCGGGGAACGCTACCTCTGGGCCACCAGGACAATAAAAACAGTCCTAGACTCTGCTATATTTCACACAAAGCCTGTTCAACGAGCTTATGGTGCCGTGAACCTCTAATGGGGACCACCCATGCCGCTTAGGTGATCAGAGCAACGTTTTTCCAAATGCGGCTTCGAAACACGAGGATCCATATATATTTCATTAGCCCAATAAAGCATGCGGCCTTCTTCATATAATCAACACCTCACCCCACCAAGATTCGAACCCACGATCTTCTAATTGTGACCGGGGAACGCTACCTCTGGCCCACCAGGACACTAAAAGCATTCCTAGACTCTGCTATATTTCACACAAAGCCTGTTCAACGAGCTTATGGCGCCGTGAACCTGTAATGGGGACCACCCGTGCCGCTTAGGTGATCAGAGCAACGTTTTACCAAATGTGGCTTCGAAACCCGAGGATCCATACATATTTCATTTGACCATTAAAGCACGCGGACTTCTACATATAATCAACACCTCACCCCACCAGGATTTGAACCCACAATCTTATAATTGTGACTGGGGGACGCTACCTCTGGGCCACCAGGACATTAAAAGCAGTCCTAGACTCTGCTATATTTCACACAAAGCCTGTTCAACGATATTATGGCGCCGTGAACCTCTAATGGGGACCACCCGTGCCGCTTAGGTGATCAGACCAACATTTTACCAAATGCGGCTTCGAAACACGAGGATCCATATATATTTCATTAGCCCAATAAACCACGCGGACTTCTTCATATAATCAACACCTCACCCCACCAGGATTCAGACCAGATCTTCTAATTGTGACCGAGGCAGCTACACTCTATTTTTCAGGACACTAAAAGCATTCGAGACTCTGCTATATTTCACAAAGCCTGTTCAACGAGCTTATGGCGCCGTAAACCTCTAATGGGGACCCCCCGTGCCGCTTAGGTGATCAGAGCAACGTTTTACCAAATGTGGCTTCGAAACCCCAGGATCCATATATATTTCATTAGACCATTAAAGCACGCTGACTTCAACATATAATCAACACCTCACCCCACCAGGATTTGAACCCACGATCTTATAATTGTGACTGGGGAACGCTACCTCTGGGTCACCAGGACAATAAAAGCAGTCCTAGATTCTGCTATATTTCACACAAAGCCTGTTCAACGATCTTATGGCGCCGTGAACCTCAAATGGGGACCACCCATGCCGCTTAGGTGATCAGAGCAACGTTTTACCAAATGCGGCTTCGAAACACGAGGATCCATATATATTTCATTAGCCCAATAAAGCACGCGGACTTCTTCATATAATCAACACCTCACCCCACCAGGATTCGAACCCACGATCTTCTAATTGTGACCGGGTAACGCTACCTCTGGGCCACCAGGAAACTAAAAGCAGTCCTAGACTCTGCTATATTTCACACAAAGCCTGTTCAACGAGATTATGGCGCCGTGAACCTCTAATGGGGACCACCCGTGCGGCTTAGGTGATCAGAGCAACGTTTTACCAAATACATCTTCGAAACCCGAGGATCCATATATATTTCATTAGCCCAATAAAGCACGCGGACTTCTACATATAATCAACACCTCACCCCACCAGGATTTGAACCCACGATCTTATAATTGTGACCGGGGAATGCTACCTCTGGGCCACCAGGACACTAAAAGCAGTCCTAGACTCTGCTATATTTCACACAAAGACTGTTCAACGAGCTTTTGGCGCCGTAAACCTCTAATGGGGACCACCCGTGCCGCTTAGTTGATCAGAGAAACATTTTACCAAATGCGGCTTCGAAACAAGAAGGATCCATATATATTTCATTAGCCCAATAAAGCATGCGGACATCTACATTTAATCAACACCTCACCCCACCTGGATTTGAACCCACGATCTTATAATTGTGACCGGGGAACGCTAGCTCTGGGCCACCAGGACAATAAAAGCAGTCCTAGACTCTGCTATATTTCACACAAAGCCTGTTCAACGAGCTTATGGCGCCGTGAACCTCTAATGGGGACCACCCATGCCGCTTAGGTGATCAGAGCAACGTTTTACCAAATGCGGCTTCGAAACACGAGGATCCATATATATTTCATTAGACCAATAAAGCATGCGGCCTTCTTCATATAATCAACACCTCACCCCACGAGGATTCGAACCCACGATCTTCTAATTGTGACCGTGGAACGCTACCTCTGGGCCACCAGGACAATAAAAGCAGTCCTAGACTCTGCTATATTTCTCACAAAGCCTGTTCAACGAGCTTATGGCGCCGTGAACCTTTAATGGGTACCACTCGTGCCGCTTAGGTGATCAGAGCAACGTTTTACCAAATGTGGCTTCAAACCCGCCGAGGATCCATATATATTTCATTAGACCATTAAAGCACGCTGAGACTTCTAAGTATATAATCAACACCTCACCCCACCAGGATTTGAACTCACAATCTTATAATTGTGTCCGGGGGACGCTACCTCTGGGCCACCAGGACATTAAAAGCAGTCTTAGACTCTGCTATATTTCACACAAAGCCTGTTCAACGATCTTATGGCGCCGTGAACCTCTAATAGGGACCACCCGTGCCGCTTAGGTGATCAGACCAACATTTTACCAAATGCCGCTTCGAAACACGAGGATCCATATATATTTCATTAGCCCAATAAAGCACGCGGACTTCTTCATATAATCAACACCTCACCCCACCAGGATTCGAAGCAACGATCTTCTAATTGTGACCGGGGAACGCTACCTCTGGCCCACCAGGACACTAAAAGCATTCCGAGACTCTGCTATATTTCACACAAAGCCTGTTCAACGAGCTTATGGCGCCGTAAACCTCTAATGGGGACCCCCCGTGCCGCTTAGGTGATCAGAGCAACGTTTTACCAAATGTGGCTTCGAAACCCCAGGATCCATATATATTTCATTAGACAATTAAAGCACGCGGACTTCTACATATAATCAACACCTCACCCCACCAGGATTTGAACCCACGGTCTTATAATTGTGACCGGGGGACGCTACCTCTGGGCCACCAGGAACTAAAAGCATTCCTAGACTCTGCTATATTTCACACAAAGCCTGTTCAACGAGCTTATGGCGCCGTGAACCTCTAATGGGGACCACCCGTGCCGCTTAGGTGATCAGAGCAACGTTTTACCAAATGCGGCTTCGAAACCCGAGGATCCATATATATTTCATTAGCCCAATAAAGCACGCGGACTTCTACATATAATCAACACCTCACCCCACCAGGATTTGAACCCACGGTCTTATAATTGTGACCGGGGGACGCTACCTCTGGGCCACCAGGAAACTAAAAGCATTCCTAGACTCTGCTATATTTCACACAAAGCCTGTTCAACGAGCTTATGGCGCCGTGAACCTCTAATGGGGACCACCCGTGCCGCTTAGGTGATCAGAGCAACGTTTTACCAAATGCAGCTTCGAAACACGAGGATCCATATATTTTTCATTAGCCCAATAAAGCACGCGGACTTCTACATATAATCAACACCTCACCCCACCAGGATTTGGACCCCCGATCTTATAATTGTGACCGGGGAATGCTACCTCTGGGCCACCAGGACAATAAAAGCAGTCCTAGACTATGCTATATTTCAAACAAAGCCTGTTCAACGAGCTTATGGCGCCGTGAACCTCTCATGGGGACCTCCCGTGCCGCTTAGGTGATCAGAGCAACGTTTTACCAAATGCGGCTTCGAAACACGAGGAACCATATATATTTCATTAGCCCAATAAAGCAAGCAGACTTCTACATATTATCAACACCTCACCCCACCAGGATTTGAAGCCACGATCTTATAATTGTGACCGGGGAATGCTACCTCTGGGCCACCAGGACAATAAAAGCAGCCATAGACTCTGGTATATTTCACACAAAGCCTGTTCAACGAGCTCATGGCGCCGTGAACCTCTAATGGGGACCACCCGTGCCGCTTAGGTGATCAGAGCACCGTTTTACCAAATCCGGCTTCAAAACACGAGGATCCATATATATTTCATTAGCCCAATAAAGCACGCGAACTTCTACATATAATCAACACCTCACCCCACCAGGATTTGAACCCACGATCTTCTAATTGTGACGGGGCAACGCGACCTCTGGGCCACCAGGACAATAAAAGCAGTCCTAGATTCTGATATATTTCACACAAAGCCTGTTCAACGAGATTATGGCGCCGTGAACCTCTAATGGGGACCACCCGTGCCGCTTAGGTGTTCAGAGCAACGTTTTACCAAATGCAGCTTCGAATCACGAGGATCCATATATATTTCATTAGCCCAATACAGCACGCGGACTTCTTCATATAATCAACACCTCACCCCACCAGGATTCGAACCCACGATCGTCTAATTGTGACCGGGTAACGCTACCTCTGGGCCACCAGGACACTAAAAGCAGTCCTAGACTCTGCTATATTTCACACAAAGCCTGTTCAACGAGCTTTTGGCGCCGTGAACCTCTAATGGGGACCACCCGTGCCGCTTAGGTGATCAGAGCAACGTTTTACCAAATGCGGCTTCGAAAAACGAGGATCCATATATATTTCATTAGCCCAATAAAGCACGCAGACTTCTACATATAATCAACACCTCACCCCACCAGGATTTGAACCCACGGTCTTATAATTGTGACCGGGGGACGCTACCTCTGGGCCACCAGGAAACTAAAAGCATTCCTAGACTCTGCTATATTTCACACAAAGCCTGTTCAACGAGATTATGGCGCCGTGAACCTCTAATGGGGACCACCCGTGCGGCTTAGGTGATCAGAGCAACGTTTTACCAAATACATCTTCGAAACACGAGGATCCATATATTTTTCATTAGCCCAATAAAGCACGCGGACTTCTACATATAATCAACACCTCACCCCACCAGGATTTGAACCCACGATCTTATAATTGTGACCGGGGAATGCTACCTCTGGGCCACCAGGACACTAAAAGCAGTCCTAGACTCTGCTATATTTTCTCACACAAAGCCTGTCTAACGAGCTTATGGTGCCGCGGAACTCCTAATGGGGACCACCCGCGCCGCTTAGGTGATCAGGAGAAATGATTTTACCAAATGCGGCTTCAAACAAGAAGGATCCATATATATTTCATTAGCCCAATAAAGCATGCGGACTTCTACATTTAATCAACACCTCACCCCACCTGGATTTGAACCCACGATCTTATAATTGTGACCGGGGAATGCTACCTCTGGGCCACGAAGACAATAAAAGTAGTCCTAGACTCTGCTATATTTCACACAAAGCCTGTTCAACGAGCTTATGGCGCCGTGAACCTCTAATAGGGACCACCCATGCCGCTTAGGTGATCAGAGCAACGTTTTACCAAATGCGGCTTCGAAACACGAGGATCCATATATATTTCATTAGACCAATAAAGCATGCGGCCTTCTTCATATAATCAACACCTCACCCCACTAGGATTCGAACCCACGATCTTCTAATTGTGACCGGGGAACGCTACCTCTGGCCCACCAGGACACTAAAAGCATTCCTAGACTCTGCTATATTTCACACAAAGCCTGTTCAACGAGCTTATGGCGCCGTGAACCTCTAATGGGGACCCCCGTGCCGCTTAGGTGATCAGAGCAACGTTTTACCAAATGTGGCTTCAAAACCCGAGGATCCATATATATTTCATTAGACCATTAAAGCACGCGGACTTCTACATATAATCAACACCTCACCCCACCAGGATTTGAAGCCACGATCTTATAATTGTGACCGGGGAATGCTACCTCTGGGCCACCAGGACATTAAAAGCAGTCTTAGACTCTGCTATATTTCACACAAAGCCTGTTCAACGATCTTATGGCGCCGTGAACCTCTAATAGGGACCACCCGTGCCGCTTAGGTGATCAGACCAACATTTTACCAAATGCCGCTTCGAAACACGAGGATCCATATATATTTCATTAGCCCAATAAAGCACGCGGACTTCTTCATATAATCAACACCTCACCCCACCAGGATTCGAACCAACGATCTTCTAATTGTGACCGGGGAACGCTACCTCTGGCCCACCAGGACACTAAAAGTATTCCTAGACTTTGCCATATTTCACACAAAGCCTGTTCAACGAGCTTATGGCGCCGTGAACCTCTAATGGGGACCCCCCGTGCCGCTTAGGTGATCAGAGCAACGTTTTACCAAATGTGGCTTCGAAACCCCAGGATCCATATATATTTCATTAGACAATTAAAGCACGCTGACTTCAACATATAATCAACACCTCACCCCACCAGGATTTGAACCCACGATCTTATAATTGTGACCGGGGAACGCTACCTCTGGGCCACCAGGACACTAAAAGCAGTCCTAGACTCTGCTATATTTCACACAAAGCCTGTTCAACGAGCTTTTGGCGCCGTGAACCTCTAATGGGGACCACCCGTGCCGCTTAGGTGATCAGAGCAACGTTTTACCAAATGCGGCTTCGAAAACGAGGATCCATATATATTTCATTAGCCCAATAAAAGCACGCAGACTTCTACATATAATCAACACCTCACCCCACCAGGATTTGAAACCCACGGTTCCGAGCATCAGGACCGGGGGACGCTTACCTCTGGGCCACCAGGAAGCTAAAAGCATTCCTAGACTCTGCTATATTTCACGCAGCTGTTCAACGAAAGTATATGGCGCCGTGAACCCCTAATGGGGACCACCCGTGCCGCTTAGGTGATCAGAGCAACGTTTTACCAATGCAAAGCCAAACCCGAGGATCCATATAATTTTCATTAGCCCAATAAAGCACGCAGACTTCTACATATAATCAACACCTCACCCCACCAGGATTTGAACCCACGATCTTATAATTGTGGCCGGGGAATGCTACCTCTGGGACACCAGGACAATAAAAGTAGTCCTAGACTCTGCTATATTTCACACAAAGCCTGTTCAACGAGCTTATGGCGCCGTGAACCTCTCATGGGGACCACCCGTGCCGCTTAGGTGATCAGAGCAACGTTTTATCAAATGCTGCTTCGAAACACGAGGATCCACATATATTTCATTAGCCCAATAAAGCATGCGGACTTCTACATATAATCAACGCTTCACCCCACCAGGATTTAACCCACGATATTATAATTGTGACCGGGGAACGCTACCTCTGGGCCACCAGGATAATAAAAGCAGTCCTAGACTCTGCTATATTTCACACAAAGCCTGTTCAACGAGCTTATGGCGCCGTGAACCTCTAATGGGGACCACCCATGCCGCTTAGGTGATCAGAGCAACTTTTTACCAACCGCTTCAAAACACGAGGATCCATATATATTTCATTAGCCCAAAGCACGCTAACTTCTTACATATAATCAACACCTCACCCCACCAGGACGGAACCCACGATCTTCTAATTGTGACGGGGCAACGCGATCTCTGGGCCACCAGGACAATAAAAGTAACCTAGATTCTGATATATTTCACAAAGCCTGTTCAACGAGATTATGCGCCGCGGAACCCTAATGGGGGGACCACACCCGCGTCGCTTTAGGTGTTCAGAGCAACGTTTTACCAAATGCAGTCAATCAATGATCCAGGTTTCATTAGCTCCACACAGCACGCCGGATTCCCCTACATATAATCAACACCTCACCCCACCAGGATTTGAACCCATGGTCTTATAATTGTGACCGGGCGACGTTACCTCAGGGCCACCAGGAAACTAAAAGTATTCCTAGACTCTGCTATATTTCACACAAGGCCTGTTCAACAAGCTTATGGCGCCGTGAACCTCTAATGTGGACCACCCGTGCCGCTTAGTTAATCAGAGCAACATTTTACCAAATCCGGCTTGGAAACACGAGGATCCATATATATTTCATTAGCCCAATAAATCACTCGGATGTCTACATATAATCAACACCTCACCCTACCAGGATTCAAACCCACGATCTTATAATTGTGACCGGGGGACGCTACCTCTGGGCCACCAGGAAACTAAAAGTATTCCTAGACTCTGCTATATTTCACACAAAGCCTGTTCAACGAGCTTATGGCGCCGTGAACCTCTAATGGGGACCACCCATGCCGCTTAGGTGATCAGAGCAACGTTTTACCAAATGCTGCTTCGAAACCCGAGGATCCACATATTTTTCATTAGCCCAATGAAGCACGCGGACTTCTACAAATAATCAACACCTCACCCCACCAGGATTTGAACCCACGATCTTATACTCAGACCGGGGAATGCTACCCTGGGCCAACAGGACAATAAAGCAGTCCTAGACTCTGCTATATTTCACACAAAGCCTGTTCAACGAGCTATGGCGCCGCGAACTCCTTAATGGGACCACCTGCAAGCCGCTTAGGTGATCAGAGCAACGTTTTACCAAATGTGGCTTCGAAACCCAGGATCTATATATATATTTTATTAGTTCATTAAAGCACGCGACTTCACATATAATCAACACCACCCCACCAGGATTTGAACCCACGGTCTTATAATTGTGACCGGGGGACGCTACCTCTGGGCCACCAGGAAACTAAAAGCATTCCTAGACTCTGTTATATTTCACACAAAGCCTGTTCAACGAGCTTATGGCGCCGTGAACCTCTAATGGGGACCACCCATGCCGCTTAGGTGATCAGAGCAACGTTTTACCAAATGCGGCTTCGAAACCCGAGGATCCACATATTTGTCATTAGCCCAATAAAGCACGCGGACTTCTACAAATAATCAACACCTCACCCCACCAGGATTTGAACCCACGATCTTATAATTGTGACCGGGGAATGCTACCTCTGGGCCACCAGGACAATAAAAGCAGTCCTAGACTCTGCTATATTTCACACAAAGCCTGTTCAACGAGCTTATGGCGTCGTGAACCTCTAATGGGGACCACCCGTGCCGCTTAGGTGATCAGAGCAACGTTTTACCAAATGCTGCTTCGAAACACGAGGATGCATATATATTTCATTAGCCCAATAAAGCACGCGGACTTCTACATATAATCAACACCTCACCCCACCAGGATTTGAACCCACGATCTTATAATTGTGACCGTGGAATGCTACCTCTGGGCCACCAGGACACTAAAAGCAGTCCTAGACTCTGCTATATTTCACACAAAGACTGTTCAACGAGCTTTTGGCGCCGTGAACCTCTAATGGGGACCACCCATGCCGCTTAGGTGATCAGAGAAACATTTTACCAAATGCGGCTTCGAAACAAGAAGGATCCATATATATTTCATTAGCCCAATAAAGCATGCGGACTTCTACATTTAATCAACACCTCACCCCACCTGGATTTGAACCCACGATCTTATAATTGTGACCGGGGAACGCTACCTCTGGGCCACCAGGACAATAAAAGCAGTCCTAGACTCTGCTATATTTCACACAAAGCCTGTTCAACAAGCTTATGGCGTCAGCCGCGGAACTCTAATGGGGACCACCCATGCCGCTTTTAGGTGATCAGGAGCAACGTTTAATTAAATGCGGCTTCGAAACACGAGATCCATATATATTTCATTAGACCAACAAAGCATGCGGCCTCTTCATATAATCAACACTCACCCCACTAGGGATTCAACCCACGATCTTATAATTGTGACCGGGGTATGCTACCTCTGGGCCACCAGGACACAAAAAGCATTCCTAGACTCTGCTATATTTCACACAAAGCTGTTCAACTAGCTTATGGCGCTGTGAACCTCTAATGGGGACCCCCCGTGCCGCTTAGGTGATCAGAGCAACGTTTTACCAAATGTGGCGTCGAAACCCGAAGATCCACATATATTTCATTAGACCATTAAAGCACGCGGACTTCTACATATAATCAACACCTCACACCACCAGGATTTGAACCCACGATCTTATAATTGTGACCGGGGAACGCTACCTCGGGCTACCAGGACATTAAAAGCAGTCTTAGACCTCTGCTATATTTCACACAAAGCCTGTTCAATCTATCTTATGGCGCTGCGAACCTCTCATTAGGACCACAATTTGTGCCGCTTAGGTGATCAGACCAACATTTTACCAAATGCCGCTTCGAAACACGAGGATCCATATATATTTCATTAGCCCAATAAAGCACGCAGACTTCTTCATATAATCAACACCTCACCCCACCAGGATTCGAACCAACGATCTTCTAATTGTGACCGGGGAACGCTACCTCTGGCCCTCCAGGACACTAAAAGCATTCCGAGACTCTGCTATATTTCACACAAAGCCTGTTCAACGAGCTTATGGCGCCGTAAACCTCTAATGGAGACCCCCCGTGCCGCTTAGGTGATCAGAGCAACGTTTTACCAAATGTGGCTTCGAAACCCCAGGATCCATATATATTTCATTAGACAATTAAAGCACGCTGACTTCAACATATAATCAACACCTCACCCCACCAGGATTTGAACCCACGGTCTTATAATTGTGACCGGGGGACGCTACCTCTGGGCCACCAGGAAACTAAAAGCATTCCTAGATTCTGCTATATTTCACGCAAAGCCTGTTCAACGAGCTTATGGCGCCGTGAACCTCTAATGGGGACCACCCATGCCGCTTAGGTGATCAGAGCAACGTTTTACCAAATGCAGCTTCGAAACCCGAGGATCCATATATTTTTCATTAGCCCAATAAAGCACGCGGACTTCTACATATAATCAACACCTCACCCCACCAGGATTCGAACCCACGATCTTATAATTGTGACCGGGGAACGCTACCTCTGGGCCACCAGGACAATAAAAGCAGTCCTAGACTCTGCTATATTTCACACAAAGCCTGTTCAACGAGCTTATGGCGCCGTGAACCTCTCATGGGGACCACCCGTGCCGCTTAGGTGATCAGAGCAACGTTTTATCAAATGCTGCTTCGAAACACGAGGATCCATATATATTTCATTAGCCCAATAAAGCATGCGGACTTCTACATATAATCAACACTTCACCCCACCAGGATTTAACCCACGATATTATAATTGTGACCGGGGAACGCTACCTCTGGGCCACCAGGATAATAAAAGCAGTCCTAGACTCTGCTATATTTCACACAAAGCCTGTTCAACGAGCTTATGGCGCCGTGAACCTCTAATGGGGACCACCCATGCCGCTTAGGTGATCAGAGCAACTTTTTACCAAATCCGGCTTCGAAACACGAGGACCCACATATATTTCATTAACCCAATAAAGCAAGCAGACTTCTACATATAATCAACACCTCACCCCACCAGGATTTGAAGCCACGATCTTATAATTGTGACCGGGGAATGCTACCTCTGGGCCACCAGGACAATAAAAGCAGTCCTAGATTCTGATATATTTCACACAAAGCCTGTTCAACGAGATTATGGCGCCGTGAACCTCTAATGGGGACCACCCGTGCCGCTTAGGTGTTCAGAGCAACGTTTTACCAAATGCAGCTTCGAATCACGAGGATCCATATATATTTCATTAGCCCAATACAGCACGCGGACTTCTACATATAATCAACACCTCACCCCACCAGGATTTGAACCCACGATCTTCTAACTGTGACGGGCAAATGCTACCTCTGGGCCACCAGGACAATAAAAGCAGTCCTAGATTCTGCTATATTTCACACAAAGCCTGTTCAACGAGATTATGGCGCCGTGAACCTCTAATGGGGACCACCCGTGCCGCTTAGGTGATCAGAGCAACGTTTTACCAAATGTGGCTTCGAATCCCGAGGATCCACATATATTTCATTAGACCATTAAAGCACGCGGACTTCTACATATAATCAACACCTCACCCCACCAGGATTTGAACCCACGGTCTTATAATTGTGACCGGGGGACGCTACCTCTGGGCCACCAGGAAACTAAAAGCATTCCTAGACTCTGCTATATTTCACACAAAGCCTGTTCAACGAGCTTATGGCGCCGTGAACCTCTAATGGGGACCACCCATGCCGCTTAGGTGATCAGAGCAACGTTTTACCAAATGCGGCTTCGAAACCCGAGGATCCACATATTTTTCATTAGCCCAATGAAGCACGCGGACTTCTACAAATAATCAACACCTCACCCCACCAGGATTTGAACCCACGATCTTATAATTGTGACCGGGGAACGCTACCTCTGGGCCACCAGGACAATAAAAGCAGTCCTAGACTCTGCTATATTTCACACAAAGCCTGTTCAACGAGCTTATGGCGCCGTGAACCTCTAATGGGGACCACCCGCGCCGCTTAGGTGATCAGAGCAACGTTTTACCAAATGCGGCTTCGAAACCCGAGGATCCATATATTTTTCATTAGCCCAATAAAGCACGCAGACTTCTACATATAATCAACACCTCACCCCACCAGGATTTGAACCCACGATCTTATATTTGTGACCGAGGGATGCTACCTCTGGGCCACCAGGACAATAAAAGAAGTCCTAGACTCTGCTATATTTCACACAAAGCCTGTTCAACTGAGTTTTTGCCATTGAACTCTAATGGGGACCACCATGCCGCTAGGTGATCAGAGCAACGTTTTACCAAAATGCGCTCAAAAACACGGATCCATATATATTTATTTGCCCACGAAGCACGCGACTTCTACATATAATCAACACTCACCCCACCAGGATTTGAACCCATGGTCTTATAATTGTGACCGGGGGACGTTACCTCAGGGCCACCAGGAAACTAAAAGCATTCCTAGACTCTGCTATATTTCACACAAGGCCTGTTCAACGAGCTTATGGCGCCGTGAACCTCTAATGGGGACCACCCGTGCCGCTTAGGTGATCAGAGCAACATTTTACCAAATGCGGCTTCGAAACCCGAGGATCCATTTATATTTCATTAGCCCAATAAAGCACGCGGACTTCTACATATAATCAACACCTCACCTCACCAGGATTTGAACCCACGATCTTATAATTGTGACCGGGGAATGCTACCTCTGGGCCACCAGGACAATAAAATCATTCCTAGACTCTGCTATATTTCACACAAAGCCTGTTCAACGGGCTTGTGGCACCGTGAACCTCTAATGGGGACCACCCGTGCCGCTTAAGTGATCAGAGCAACGTTTTACCAAATGCGGCTTCGAAACAAGGAGGATCCATAAATATTTCATTTGCCCAATAAAGCAAGCAGACTTCTACATATAATCAACACTTCACCCCACCAAGATTTGAACCCACGATCTTATAATTGTGACCGGGGAACGCTACCTCTGGGCCACCAGGACAAGAAATGCAGTCCTAGACTCTGGTATATTTCACACAAAGCCTGTTCAACGAGCTTATGGCGCGGTGAAACTCTAATTGGGACCACCCGTGCAGCTTAGGTGATCAGAGCAACGTTTTACCAAATCCGGGTTCGAAACACGAGGATCCATATATATTTCATTAGCCCAATAAAGCACGCGAACTTCTACATATAATCAACACCTCACCCCATTAGGATTCAAACCCACGATCTTATAATTGTGACCGGGGTATGCTACCTCTGGGCCACCAGGACAATAAAAGCAGTCCTAGACTCTACTATATTTCACACATAGACTGTTCAACGACCTTATGGCGCCATGAACCTCAAATGGGGACCACCCGTGCCGCTTAGTTAATCAGAGCAACATTTTACCAAATCCGGCTTGGAAACACGAGGATCCATATATATTTCATTAGCCCAATAAATCACCTGGATCATTGCATATAACTCAACACCTCACCCTACCAGGATTCCAAACCCCTAATGATCTTATAATTGTGACCGGGGTATACAATTTCTGGGCCAACAGGACAATAAAAGCAGTCCTAGACTCTACTATATTTCACACAAAGCCTGTTCAACGACCTTATGGCGCTATGAACCTCTAATGGGGACCACCGGTGCCGCTTAGGTGATCAGGTCAACGTTTTACCAAATCTGGCTTCGAAACACGAGGATCCATATATATTTCATTAGCCCAAAAAAGGACGCGGACTTCTACATATAATCAACACCTCACCCCTCCAGGATTTGAAACCACGATCCTATAATTGTGACCGGAGAACGCTACCTCTGGGCCACTAGGACAATAAAACCAGTCCTAGACTCTGCTATATTTCACACAAAGCCTGTTCAACGACCTTATGGCGCTGCGAACCACTATTGGGGACCACCCGTGCCGCTTAGGTGAACAGAGCAACGTTTTCCAAATGCAGCTTCGAAAAACGAGGATCCATATATATTTCATTAGCCCAATAAAGCACGCAGACTTCTACATATAATCAACACCTCACCCCACCAGGATTTGAACCCAAGGTCTTATAATTGTGACCGGGGGACGCTACCTCTGGGCCACCAGGAAACTAAAAGCATTCCTAGACTCTGCTATATTTCACACAAAGCCTGTTCAACGAGCTTGTGGCGCCGTGAACCTCTAATGGGGACCACCCGTGCCGCTTAGGTGATCAGAGCAACGTTTTACCAAATGCATCTTCGAAACCCGATGATCCATATATTTTTCATTAGCCCAATAAAGCACGCGGACTTCTACATATAATCAACACCTCACCCCACCAGGATTTGAACCCACGATCTTATAATTGTTACCGGGGAATGCTACCTCTGGGCCACCAGGACACTAAAAGCAGTCCTAGACTCTGCTATATTTCACACAAAGACTGTTCAACGAGCTTTTGGCGCCATAAACCTCTAATGGGGACCACCCGTGCCGCTTAGGTGATCAGAGAAACATTTTACCAAATGCGGCTTCGAAACAAGAAGGATCCATATATATTTCATTAGCCCAATAAAGCATGCGGACTTCTACATTTAATCAACACCTCACCCCACCTGGATTTGAACCCACGATCTTATAATTGTGACCGGGGAATGCTACCTCTGGGCCACGAAGACAATAAAAGTAGTCCTAGACTCTGCTATATTTCACACAAAGCCTGTTCAACGAGCTTATGGCGCCGTGAACCTCTAATAGGGACCACCCATGCCGCTTAGGTGATCAGAGCAACGTTTTACCAAATGCGGCTTCGAAACACGAGGATCCATATATATTTCATTAGCCCAATAAACCACGCGGACTTCTTCATATAATCAACACCTCACCCCACCAGGATTCGAACCAACGATCTTCTAATTGTGACCGGGGAACGCTACCTCTGGCCCACCAGGACACTAAAAGCATTCCGAGACTCTGCTATATTTCACACAAAGCCTGTTCAACGAGCTTATGGCGCCGTAAACCTCTAATGGGGACCCCCCGTGCCGCTTAGGTGATCAGAGCAACGTTTTACCAAATGTGGCTTCGAAACCCCAGGATCCATATATATTTCATTAGACAATTAAAGCACGCTGACTTCAACATATAATCAACACCTCACCCCACCAGGATTTGAACCCACGATCTTATAATTGTGACCGGGGAACGCTACCTCTGGGCCACCAGGACATTAAAAGCAGTCCTAGACTCTGCTATATTTCACACAAAGCCTGTTCAACGAGCTTTTGGCGCCGTGAACCTCCAATGGGGACCACCCGTGCCGCTTAGGTGATCAGAGCAACGATTTACCAAATGCGGCTTCGAAAAACGAGGTTCCATATATATTTCATTAGCCCAATAAAGCACGCGGACTTCTACATATAATCAACACCTCACCCCACCAGGATTTGAACCCACGGTCTTATAATTGTGACCGGGGGACGCTACCTCTGGGCCACCAGAAAACTAAAAGCATTCCTAGACTCTGCTATATTTCACACAAAGCCTGTTCAACGAGCTTATGGCGCCGTGAACCTCTAATGGGGACCACCCGTGCCGCTTAGGTGATCAGAGCAACGTTTTACCAAATGCGGCTTCGAAACCCGAGGATCCATATATTTTTCATTAGCCCAATAAAGCACGCGGACTTCTACATATACTCAACACCTCACCCCATCAGGATTTGAACCCACGATCTTATAATTGTGACCAGGGAATGCTACCTCTGGGCCACCAGGACAATAAAAGCAGTCCTAGACTATGCTATATTTCACACAAAGCCTGTTCAACGAGCTTATGGCGCCGTGAACCTCTCATGGGGACCACCCGTGCCGCTTAGGTGATCAGAGCAACGTTTTACCAAATGCGGCTTCGAAACACGAGGAACCATATATATTTCATTAGCCCAATAAAGCAAGCAGACTTCTACATATAATCAACACCTCACCCCACCAGGATTTGAAGCCACGATCTTATAATTGTGACCGGGGAATGCTACCTCTGGGCCACCAGGACAATAAAAGCAGCCATAGACTCTGGTATATTTCACACAAAGCCTGTTCAACGAGCTCATGGCGCCGTGAACCTCTAATGGGGACCACCCGTGCCGCTTAGGTGATCAGAGCACCGTTTTACCAAATCCGGCTTCAAAACACGAGGATCCATATATATTTCATTAGCCCAATAAAGCACGCGAACTTCTACATATAATCAACACCTCACCCCACCAGGATTTGAACCCACGATCTTCTAATTGTGACGGGGCAACGCGACCTCTGGGCCACCAGGACAATAAAAGCAGTCCTAGATTCTGATATATTTCACACAAAGCCTGTTCAACGAGATTATGGCGCCGTGAACCTCTAATGGGGACCACCCGTGCCGCTTAGGTGATCAGAGCAACGTTTTACCAAATGCTGCTTCGAAACACGAGGATGCATATATATTTCATTAGCCCAATAAAGCACGCGGACTTCTACATATAATCAACACCTCACCCCACCAGGATTTGAACCCACGATCTTATAATTGTGACCGTGGAATGCTACCTCTGGGCCACCAGGACACTAAAAGCAGTCCTAGACTCTGCTATATTTCACACAAAGACTGTTCAACGAGCTTTTTGCGCCGTGAACCTCTAATGGGGACCACCTATGTCATTAGGTGATCAGAGCAACGCTTTTTACCAAAATGCGCGGCTTCGAAACACGCGATCCATATATATTTCATTAGCCCAATACACGCTGGACTTCTACATATAATCAACACTCTCACCCCACCAGGATTTGAACCCACGATCTTATAATTGTGACCGGGGGACGCCACTTCTGGGCCTAGGACAATAAAATATCCTACACTCTACTATATTTCACACAAAACCTCTTCAACGAGCTTATGGCGCTGTGAACCACTATAGGGGACCACCCGTGCTGCTTAGGTGATCAGAGCAACGTTTTACCAAATGCGGCTTCGAACACGAGGATCCATATATATTTCATTAGCCGAATAAAGCACGCGGACTTCTTCATATAATCAACACCTCACCCCACCAGGATCTGAACCCACGATCTTGTAATTGTGACCGGGGGACGCTACCTCTGGGCCACCAGGAACAATAAAATAGTCCTAGACTCTGCTATATTTCACACAAAGCCTGTTCAACGAGCTTATGGCGCCGTGAACCTCTAATGGGGACTAACCCGTGCCGCTTAGGTGATCAGAGCAAAATTTTACCAAATGCGGCTTCGAAACCCGAGGATCCATGTATATTTCATTAGCCCAATAAAGCACGCGGACTTCTACATTTAATCAACACCTCACCCCACCAGGATTTGAACCCACGATCTTATAATTGTGACCGGGGAATGCTACCTCTGGGCCACCAGGACAATAAAAGCAGTCCTAAACTCTGTTATATTTCACACAAAGCCTGTTCAACGATCTTATGGCGCCGTGAACCCTTAATGGGGACCACGAGTGCCGCTTAGGTGATCAAAACAACATTTTACCAAATGCGGCTTCGAAAGAAGAAGGATCCATATATATTTCATTAGCCCAATAAAGCACGCGGACGTCTACATATAATCAACACCTCACCTCACCAGGATTTGAACCCACGATCTTATAATTGTGACCGGGGAATGCTACCTCTGGGCCACCAGGACAATAAAAGCATTCCTAGACTCTGCTATATTTCACACAAAGCCTGTTCAACGGGCTTGTGGCACCGTGAACCTCTAATGGGGACCACCCGTGCCGCTTAGGTGATCAGAGCAACGTTTTACCAAATTCGGCTTCGAAACAAGGAGGATCCATAAATATTTCATTTGCCCAAAAAGCAAGCAGACTGCTACATATAATCAACACTTCACCCCACCAAGATTTGAACCCACGATCTTATAATTGTGACCGGGGAACGCTACCTCTGGGCCACCAGGACAAGAAATGCAGTCCTAGACTCTGGTATATTTCACACAAAGCCTGTTCAACGAGCTTATGGCGCGGTGAAACTCTAATTGGGACCACCCGTGCAGCTTAGGTGATCAGAGCAACGTTTTACCAAATCCGGCTTCGAAACACGAGGATCCATATATATTTCATTAGCCCAATAAAGCACGCGAACTTCTACATATAATCAACACCTCACCCCATCAGGATTCAAACCCACGATCTTATAATTGTGACCGGGGTATGCTACCTCTGGGCCACCAGGACAATAAAAGCAGTCCTAGACTCTACTATATTTCACACAAAGACTGTTGAACGACCTTATGGCGCCATGAACTTCTAATGGGGACCACCCGTGCCGCTTAGTTAATCAGAGCAACATTTTACCAAATCCGGCGTGGAAACACGAGGATCCATATATATTTCATTAGCCCAATAAATCACTCGGACGTCTACATATAATCAACACCTCACCCTACCAGGATTCAAACCCACGATCTTATAATTGTGACCGGGGTATGCTACCTCTGGGCCACCAGGACAATAAAGCAGTCCTAGACTCTACTATATTTCACACAAAGCCTGTTCAACGACCTTATGGCGCCATGAACCTCTAATGGGGACCACCCGTGCCGCTTAGGTGATCAGGTCAACGTTTTACCAAATCTGGCTTCGAAACACGAGGATCCATATATATTTCATTAGCCCAAAAAAGCACGCGGACTTCTACATATAATCAACACCTCACCCCACCAGGATTTGAACCCACGATCTTCTAATTGTGACCGGAGAACGCTACCTCTGGGCCACTAGGACAATAAAAGCAGTCCTAGACTCTGCTATATTTCACACAAAGCCTGTTCAACGAGCTTATGGCGCTGTGAACCACTATAGGGGACCACCCGTGCCGCTTAGGTGAACAGAGCAACGTTTTACCAAATGCGGCTTCGAAACACGAGGATCCATATATATTTCATTAACCCAATAAAGCACGCGGACTTCTACATATTATCAACGCCTCACCCCACCAGGATTTGAAGCCACGATCTTATAATAGTGACCGGGGAACGCTACCTCTGGGCCAGAAGGACAATAAAAGCAGTCCTAGACACTCCTATATTTCACACAAAGCCTGTTCAACGAGCTTATGGCGCTGTGAACCTCTAATGGGGACAACCCGTGCCGCTTAGGTGATCAGAGCAACGTTTTACCAAATGCAGCTTCGAGTCACGAGGATCCATATATATTTCATTAGCCCAACAAAGCACGCGGACTTCTTCATATAATCAACACCTCACCCCACCAGGATTCGAACCCACGATCTTCTAATTGTGACCGGTGAACGCTACCTATGGGCCACCAGGACACTATAAGCAGTCCTAGACTCTGTTATATTTCACACAAAGCCTGTTCAACGAGCTTATGGCGCCGTGAACCACTATAGGGGACCACCCGTGCCGGTTAGGTGATCAGAGCAACGTTTTACCAAATGCGGCTTCGAAACACGAGGATTCAAATATATTTCATTAGCCCAATAAAGCACTCGGACTTCTACATATAATCAACACCTCACCCCACCAGGATTCAAACCCACTGTCTTATAATTGTGACCGGGGTATGCTACCTCTGGGCCACCTGGAAAATAAAAGCAGTCCTAAACTCTGCTATATTTCACACAAAGCCTGTTCAACGAGCTTATGGCGCTGTGAACCTCTAAAGGGGACCATCCGTGCCGCTTAGGTGATCAGAGCAACGTTTTACCAAATCCGGCTTCGAAACAGGAGGATCCATATATATTTCATTAACCCAATAAAGCACGCGGACTTCTACATATAATCAACACCTCACTCCACCAGGATTCGAACCCACGATCTTATAATTGTGACCGAGGAACGCTACCTATGGGCCACTAGGACACTATAAGCAGTCCTAGACTCTGCTATATTTCACACAAAGCCTGTTCAACGAGCTTATGGCGCCGTGAACCCCTAATGGGGACCACGAGTGCCGCTTTGGTGATCAGACCAACATTTTACCAAATGCGGCTTCGAAAGGAGAAGGATCCATATATATTTCATTAGCCCAATAAAGCACGCGGACATCTACATTTAATCAACACCTCACCCCACCAGGATTTGAACCCACGATCTTATAATTATGACCGGGGAACGCTACCTCTGGGCCACCAGGACAATAAAAGCAGTCCTAGACTCTGCTATATTTCACACAAAGCCTGTTCAACGAGTTTATGGCACCGTTAACCTCTAATGGGGACCACCCATGCCGCTTAGGTGATCAGAGCAACGTTTTACCAAATGTGGCTTCGAAAAACGAGGATCCATATATTTCATTAGCCCAATAAAGCATGCGGACTTCTTCATATAATCAACACCACCCCCACCAGGATCTTGAAACCCCACGATCTTTCTAATTGTGACCGAACGCCACTCTGGGCCCACCAGGACACCATTAGCATTCCTAGATTCTGCTATATTTCACACAAAGCCTGTTCAACGAGCTTATGGCGCCGGGAACCTCTAATGGGGACCCCCCGTGCCGCTTAGGTGATCAGAGCAACGTTTTACCAAATGTGGCTTCGAAACCCGAGGATCCATATATATTTCATTAGACCATTAAAGCACGCGGACTTCTACATATAATCAACACCTCACCCCACCTAGATTTGAACCCACAATCTTATAATTGTGACCGGGGGATGCTACCTCTGGGACACCAGGACAATAAAAGCAGTCCTAGACTCTGCTATATTTCACACAAAGCCCGTTCAACGAGATTATGGCGCCGTGAACCTCTAATGGGGACCACCCGTGCCACTTAGGTGATCAGAGCAACGTTTTACAAAATGCGGCTTCGAAAAACGAGGATACAAATATATTTCATTAGCCCAATAAAGCACTCGGACTTCTACATATAATTAACACCTCACCCCACCAGGATTTGAACCCACGATCTTCTAATTATGACAGGGGAATGGTACCTCTGGGCCACCAGGACAATAAA
>NW_024729521.1:0-25616 GCF_018991925.1 Homarus americanus | reverse complement strand
TTAGGTGATCAGAGCAACGTTTTACCAAATCCGGCTTGGAAACACGAGGATCCATATATATTTCATTGGCCCAATAAAGCACTCGGACTTCTACATATAATCAACACCTCACCCCACCAGGATTCAAACCCACAATCTTATAATTGTGACCGGGGTATGGCTACCTATGGGCCACCAGGACACTATAAGCAGTCCTAGACCCTACTATATTTCACACAAAGCCTGTTCAACGAGCTTATGGCGCCATGAACCTCTAATGGGGACCATCCGTGCCGCTTAGGTGATCAGAGCAACGTTTTACCAAATCCGGCTTGGAAACACGAGGATCCATATATATTTCATTGGCCCAATAAAGCACTCGGACTTCTACATATAATCAACACCTCACCCCACCAGGATTCAAACCCACAATCTTATAATTGTGACCGGGAATGCCACTTTCTGGCCACCAGGACAATAAAAGCAGTCCCAGACTCCCTGCTATATTTCACACAAAGCCTGCCCCAACGAGTTTTATGGAGCTGTGAACCTCTAATGGGGACCATCCGTGCCACTTAGGTGATCAGAGCAACGTTTTACCAAATCCGGCTTCGAAAAACAAGTATCTATATATATTTCATTAGCCCAATATAGCACGCGGTCTTCTACATATAATCAACACCTCACTCCACCAGGATTCGAACCCACAATCTTATAATTGTGACCGATGAACGCTACCTATGGGCCACCAGGACACTATAAGCAGTCCTAGACTCTGTTATATTTCACACAAAGCCAGTTCGACGAGCTTATGGCGCTGTGAACCACTATAATGGGACCACCCGTGCCGCTTAGGTGACCAGATCAACGTTTTACCAAATGCGGCTTCGAAACACAAAGATCCATATATATTTCATTAGCCCAATAAAGTAGGCAGACTTCTACATATAATCAACACCTCACCCCACCAGGATTTGAATCCACGCTCTTATAATTGTGACCGGGGAACGCTACCTCTGGGCCACAAGGACAATAAAAGCAGTCCTAGACTCTGCTATATTTCACACAAAGCCTGTTCAACGAGCTTATGGCGCCATGAACCTCTAATGGGGACCACCCGTGCCGCTTAGGTGATCAGAGCAACGTTTTACCAAATCCGGCTTGGAAACACGAGGATCCATATATATTTCATTAGCCCAATAAAGTACTCGGACTTCTACATATTGTCAACACCTCACCCCACCAGGATTCAAACCCACAATCTTATAATTGTGACCGGGGTATGCTACCTCTGGGCCACCAGGACAATAAAACCATTCCTAGACTCTGCTATATTTCACACAAAGCCTGTTCAACGAGCTTATGGCGCCGTGAACCTCTAATGGGGACCACCCATGCCGCTTAGGTGATCAGAGCAGCGTTTTACCAAATGCGGCTTCGAAACACGAGGATCCATATATATTTCATTAGCCCAATAAAGCACGCAGACTTCTTCATATAATCAACACCTCACCCCACCAGGATTTGAACCCACGGTCTTATAATTATGACCGGGGTATGCTACCTCTGGGCCACCAGGACAATAAAAGCAGTCCTAGACTCTACTATATTTCACACAAAGCCTGTTCAACGACCTTATGGCGCCATGAACCTCTAATGGGGACCACCCGTGCCACTTAGGTGATCAGGTCAACGTTTTACCAAATGCAGCTTCGAAACACGAGGATCCATATATATTTCATTGGCCCAATAAAGCACGTGGACTTCTACATATAATCAACGCCTCACCCCACCAGGATTTTAACCCATGATCTTATAATTGAGGACCGGGGAATGCTACCTCTGGGCCACCAGGACAATAAAAGCAGTCCTAGACTCTGCTATATTTCACACAAAGCCTGTTCAACGAGCTTATGGAGCTGTGAACCTCTAATAGGGACCATCCGTGCCACTTAGGTGATCAGAGCAACGTTTTACCAAATCCGGCTTCGAAAAACAAGTATCTATATATATTTCATTAGCCCAATATAGCACGCTTCTACATATAATCAACACCTCACTCCACCAGGATTCGAACCCACGATCTTATAAGTGTGACCGAGGAACGCTACCTATGGGCCACCAGGACACTATAAGCAGTCCTAGACTCTGTTATATTTCACACAAAGCCAGTTCGACGAGCTTATGGCGCTGTGAACCACTATAATGGGACCACCCGTGCCGCTTAGGTGATCAGAGCAACGTTTTACCAAATGCGGCTTCGAAACAAGGAGGATCCATAAATATTTCATTAGCCCAATAAAGTAGGCAGACTTCTACATATAATCAACACCTCACCCCACCAGGATTTGAACCCACGCTCTTATAATTGTGACCGGGGAACGCTACCTCTGGGCCACAAGGACAATAAAAGCAGTCCTAGACTCTACTATATTTCACACAAAGCCTGTTCAACGAGCTTATGGCGCCGTGAACCTCTAATGGGGACCACCGTGCCGCTTAGGTGATCAGAGCAACGTTTTACCAAATCCGGCTTGGAAACACGAGGATCCATATATATTTCATTAGCCCAATAAAGCACTCGGACTTCTACATATTGTCAACACCTCACCCCACCTGGATTCAAACCCACAATCTTATAATTGTGACCGGGGTATGCTACCTCTGGGCCACAAGGACAATAAAAGCAGTCCTAGACTCTACTATATTTCACACAAAGCCTGTTCAACGAGCTTATGGCGCTGTGATCCACTATAGGGGACCACCCGTGCCGCTTAGGTGATGAGAGCAACGTTTTACCAAATGCGGCTTCGAAACAGAAGGATCCATATATATTTCATTAGCTCAATAATGCACGCGGACTTCTACATATAATCAATGCCTCACCCCACCAGGATTTGAAGCCACAATCTTATAATTGTGACCGGGGAACGCTACCTCTGGGCCACCAGGACAATAAAAGCAGTCCTAGACTCAGCTATATTACACACAAAGCCTGTTCAACAAGCTTATGGCGCCGTGAACCTCTAATGGGGACCACCCGTGCCGCTTAGGTGATCAGAACAACGTTTTACCAAATGTGGCTTCGAAACACGAGGATCCATATATATTTCATTAGCCCAATAAAGCACGCGGACTTCTCCATAATCAACACCTCACCCCATCAGGATTTAAACCCACAATCTTATAATTGTGACCGGGGAACGCTACCTCTGGGCCACCAGGACAATAAAAGCAGTCCTAGACTCTGCTATATTTCCACAAAAGCCTGTTCAATCCAGCTTATATGCCATAACCCTCATCGTAATCATCCTGAAATGCTAGGTGATCAGAGCACGTTTTTTCCAAATGCGCTTCAAACACGAGGATCCATATATATTTCATTAGCCCACAAAGCACGCTGGACTTCTACATATAATCAACACCTCACCCCACCAGGATTTAAACCCACGATCTGACCAGACCGGGAACGCTACTCTGGGCCACACAGGATAAAAGCAGTCCTAGACTTATATTTCACACAAAGCCTGTTCAACGAGCTTATGGCGCCGTGAACCTCTAATGGGGACCACCCGTGCCGCTTACGTGATCAGAGCAACGTTTTACCAAATGCGGCTTTGGAACACGAGGATCCATATATATTTCATTAGCCCAATAAAGCACGCGGACTTCTACATAATCAACACCTCACCCCACCAGGATTTAAACCCACAATCTTATAATTGTGACCGGGAACGCTACCTCTGGGCTACCAGGACAATAAAAGCAGTCCTAGACTTCTGCTATATTTAACAAAAAGCCTGTTCAACGAGCTTATGGCGCTGCGAACCTCTAATGGGGACCATCCGTGCCGCTTAGGTGATCAGAGCAACGTTTTACCAAATCCGGCTTGGAAACACTAGGATCCATATATATTTCATTAGCCCAATAAAGCACTCGGACTTCTACATATAATCAACACCTCACCCCACCAGGATTCGAACCCACAATCTTATAATTGTGACCGGGGTATGCTACCTCTGGGCCACAAGGACAATAAAAACAGTCCTAGACTCTACTATATTTCACACAAAGCCTGTTCAACGAGCTTATGGCGCTGTGAACCACTATAGGAGACCACCCGTGCCGCTTAGGTGATCAGAGGAACGTTTTACCAAATCCGGCTTGGAAACACGAGGATCCATATATATTTCATTAGCCAAGTAAAGCACTCGGACTTCTACATATAATCAACACCTCACCCCTCTAGGATTCAAACCCACAATCTTATAATTGTGACCGGGGTATGCTACCTCTGGGCCACCAGGACAATAAAAGCAGTCCTAGACTCTACTATATTTCACACAAAGCCTGTTTAACGAGCTTATGGCGCCGTGAACCTCTAATGGGGACCACCCGTGCTGCTTAGGTGATTAGAGCAACGTTTTACCAAATGCGGCTTCAAAACATGAAGATCCATATATATTTCATTGCCCAATAAAGCACGCGGCTTCTACATATAATCAACACCTCACCCCACCAGGATTCGAACCCACGATCTTCTAATTGTGACCGGGGAACGCTACCTCTGGGCCACCAGGACAATAAAAGCAGTCCTAGACTCTGCTATATTTCACACAAAGCCTGTTCAACGAGCTTATGGAGCTGTGAACCTCTAATGGGGACCATCCGTGCCACTTAGGTGATCAGAGCAACGTTTTACCAAATCCGGCTTCGAAACACAAGTATCCATATATATTTCATTAGCCCAATAGAGCACGCGGACTTCTACATATAATCAACACCTCACTCCACCAGGATACGAACCCACGATCATATAATTGTGACCAAGGAACGCTACCTCTGGGCCACCAGGACACTATAAGCAGTCCTAGACTCTTATATTTCACACAAAGCCTGTTCAACGAACTTATGGCTCTGTGAACCACTATAATGGGACCACCCGTGCCGCTTAGGTGACCAGAGCAACGTTTTACCAAATGCGGCTTCGAAACACTAAGATCCATATATATTTCATTAGCCCAATAAAGCAGGCAGACTTCTACATATAATCAACACCTCACCGCACCAGGATTTGAACCCACGATCTTATAATTGTGACCGAGGAACGCTACCTCTGGGCCACCAGGACACTATAAGCAGTCCTAGACTCTTATATTTCACACAAAGCCTGTTCAACGAGCTTATGGCTCTGTGAACCACTATAATGGGACCACCCGTGCCGCTTAGGTGACCAGAGCAACGTTTTACCAAATGCGGCTTCGAAACACTAGGATCCATATATATTTCATTAGCCCAATAAAGCAGGCAGACTTCTACATATAATCAACACCTCACCCCACCAGGATTTGAACCCACGATCTTATAATTGTGACCGGGGAACGCTACCTCTGGGCCACAAGGACAATAAAAGCAGTCCTAGACTCTACTATATTTCACACAAAGCCTGTTCAACGACCTTATGGTGCCATGAACCTCTATTGGGGACCACCGTACCGCTTAGGTGATCAGAGCAACGTTTTACCAAATCCAGACTTGGAAACACGAGGATCCATATATATTTCATTAGCCCTGTAAAGCAAGCGGACTTCTACATATAATCAATGCCTCACCCCACCAGGATTTGAAGCCACGATCTTATAACTTTGTCCGGGGAACGCTACCTCTGGGCCACCAGGACAATAAAAGCAGTCCTAGACTCTGCTATATTTCACACAAAGCCTGTTCAACGAGCTTATGGCGCTGTGAACCTCTAATGGGGACCATCCGTGCCGCTTTTTAGTGACTAGAGCAACGTTTTACCAAATGTCAAACACGAGGATCCATATATATTTATTAGCCCAATAAAAGCACGCTGACTTCTACATATAATCAACACTCACCCCCACCAGGATCTGAACCCACGATCTTTAATTCAGACCTGGGGAACGCTACCTCTGGCCAACAGGACAATAAAAGCAGTCCTAGACTCTCATATATTTCACACAAAGCCTGTTCAACGAGCTTATAGCGCCGTGAACCTCTAATGGGGACCATCCGTGCCGCTTAGGTGATCAGAGCAACGTTTTACCAAATCCGGCTTCGAAACACGAGGACCCATATATATTTCATTAACCCAATAAAGCACGCAGACTTCTACATATAATCAACACCTCACTCCACCAGGATTCTAACCCACGATCTCATAATTGTGACCGAGGAACGCTACCTATGGGCCACTGTAGACACTATGGGTTAGTCCTATTCCATATTTCACAAAGCCTGCTTCCATGAGCTTATGGCGCCAGAACCACTATACGGGGACCACCGGTGCCGCCAGTAATTTAGAGTAAATGCTACCAAATGCGCGCTTCAAACACAAGATCCATATATATTTATTAGGGCAGACTTCTCACATATAATCAACACCTCACCCCACCAGGATTTGAACCTAATGATCTTATAATTGCATCAAGAACGCTACCTTCAAAATACCTGGTACACAAAAGAAAACCGCAGATTCACTATATTTCACACAAAGCCTGTTCAACGACCTTATGGCGCTATGAACCTCTAATGGGGACCACCCGTGCCGTTTAGGTGATCAGAGCAACGTTTTACCAAATCCTGCTTCGAAACACGTGGATCCATTTATATTTCATTAGCCCAATAAAGCACGCGGACTTCTACATATAATCAACGTCTCACCCCACCAGGATTTAAACCCACCATCTTATAATTGTGACCGGGGAACGCTACCTCTGGGCAACCAGGACAATAAATGCAGTCCTAGACTCTACTATATTTCACACAAAGCCTGTTCAACGAGCTTATATGCCGCGGAACTGGATGTAAATCACCCGTGCCGCTTAGGTGATCAGAGCAACGTTTTACCAAATGCCGCTTCAAAACACGAGGCTCCATATATATTTCATTAGCCCAATAAAGCACGCGGACTTTTACATATAATCAACACCTCACCCCACCAGGATTCGAACCCACGATCTTCAAATTGTGACCGGGGAACGCTACCTCTGGGCCACCAGGACAATAAAAGCAGTCCTAGACTCTGCTATATTTTACACAAAGCCTGTTCAACGAGCTTATGGCGCCATGAACCTCTAATGGGGACCACCCGTGCCGCTTAGGTGATCAGAGCAACGTTTTACCAAATCCGGCTTGGATACACGAGGATCCATATATATTTCATTAGCCCAATAAAGCACTCGGACTTCTACATATAATCAACACCTCACCCCACCAGGATTCAAACTCATTAATCTTATAATTGTGAGACCGTACGCCATCTCCGGCCACAACCACAATAAAAGCAGTCCTAGACTCTGCTATATTTCACACAAAGCCTGTTCAACGAGCTTATGGCGCCGCGAACCTCTAATGGGGTCCACCCGAGCCGCTTAGGTGATCAGAGCAACGTTTTACCAAATGCGGCTTCGAAACACGAGGATCCATATATATTTCATTAGCCCAATAAAGCACGCGGACTTCTACATATAATCAACACCTCACCCCACCAGGATTTGAAGCCACGATCTTATAACTGTGACCGGGGAACGCTACCTCTGGGCCAACAGGACAATTAAAGCAGTCCTAGACTCTGCTATATTTCACACAAAGCCTGTTCAACGAGCTTATGGTGCCATGAACCTCTAATGGGGACCACCCGTGCCGCTTAGGTGATCAGAGCAACGTTTTACCAAATTTGGCTTGGAAACACGAGGATCCATATATATTTCATTAGCCCAATAAAGCACTCGGACTTCTACATATAATCAACACCTCACCCCACCAGGATTCAAACCCACAATCTTATAATTGTGACCGGTGTATGCTACCTCTGGGCCACAAGGACAATAAAAGCAGTCCTAGACTCAACTATATTTCACACAAAGCCTGTTCAACGACCTTATGGCTCTGTGAACCACTATAGGGGACCACCCGTGCCGCTTAGGTGATCAGAGCAACGTTTTACCAAATGCGGCTGCGAAACACAAGGATCCATATATATTTCATTAGCCCAATAAAGCACGCGGACTTCTACATATAATCAATGCCTCACCCCACCAGGATTTGAAGCCACAATCTTATAATTGTGACCGGGGAACGCTACCTCTGGGCCACCAGGACAATAAAAGCAGTGCTAGACTCTGCTATATTTTACAAAAAGCCTGTTCAACGAGCTTATGGCGCTGCGAACCTCTAATGGGGACCATCCATGCCGCTTAGGTGATCAGAACAACGTTTTACCAAATCCGGCTTGGAAACACAAGGATCCATATATATTTCATTAGCCCAATAAAGCACTCGGATTTCTACATATAATGAACACCTCACCCCACCAGGATTCGAACCCACGATCTTCTAATTGTGACCGGGGAACGCTACCTCTGGGCCACCAGGACAGTAAAAGCAGTCCTAGACTCTGCTATATTACACACAAAGACTGTTCAACGAGCTTATGGCGCCGTGAACCTCTAATGGGAACCACCCGTGCCGCTTACGTGGTCAGAGCAACGTTTTACCAAATGCGGCTTTGGAACACGAGGATCCATATATATTTCATTAGCCCAATAAAGCATGCGGACTTCTACATAATCAACACCTCACCCCACCAGGATTTAAACCCACAATCTTATAATTGTGACCGGGGAACGCTACCTCTGGGCTACCAGGACAATAAAAGCAGTCCTAGACTTCTGCTATATTTAACAAAAGGCCTGTTCAACGAGCTATGGCGCTGCGAACCTCTAATGGGGACCATCCGTGCCGCTTAGGTGATCAGAGCAACGTTTTACCAAATCCGGCTTGGAAACACAAGGATCCATATATATTTCATTAGCCCAATAAAGCACTCGGATTTCTACATATAATCAACACCTCACCCCACCAGGATTCAAACCCACAATCTTATAATTGTGACTGGGGTATGCTACCTCTGGGCCACCAGGACAATAAAAGCAGTCCTAGACTCTACTATATTTTACAAAAAGCCTGTTCAACGAGCTTATGGCGCTGTGAACCTCTAATGGGGACCATCTGTGCCGCTTAGGTGATCAGAGCAACGTTTTACCAAATTCGGCTTGGAAACACAAGGATCCATATATATTTCATTAGCCCAATAAAGCACTCGGACTTCTACATATAATCAACACCTCAACCCACCAGGATTTCAACCCACAATCTTATAATTGTGACCGGGGAACACTACCTCTGGGCCACTAGGGCAATAAAAGCAGTCCTAGACTCTACAATATTTCACACAATGCCTGTTCAACGAGCTTATGGCGCTGTGAACCACTATAGGGGACCACCCGTGCCGCTTAGGTGATGAGAGCAACGTTTAACCAAATGCGGCTTCGAAACCCGAGGATCCATATATATTTCATTAGCCCAATAAAGCACGCAGACTTCTACATATAATCAACGCCTCACCCCACCAGGATTTGAAGCCACGATCTTATAATTGTGACCGGGGGACGCTACCTCTGGGCCACCAGGACAATAAAAGCAGTCCTAGACTCTACTATATTTCACACAAAGACTGTTCAACGAGCTTATGATGCTGTGAACCACTATAGGGGACCACCCGTGCCACTTAGGTGATCAGAGCAACGTTTAACCAAATGCGGCTTCGAAACCCGAGGATCCATATATATTTCATTAGCCCAATAAAGCACGCAGACTTCTACATATAATCAACGCCTCACCCCACCAGGATTTGAAGCCACGATCTTGTAATTGTGACCGGGGAACGCTACCTCTGGGCAACCAGGACAATAAAAGCAGTCCTAGACTCTGCTATATTTCACACAAAGTCTGTTCAACGAGCTTATGGCGTCGTGAACCTCTAATGGGGACCACCCGTGCCACTTAGGTGATCAGAGCAACGTGTTACCTAATGCGGCTTCGAAACAGGATAATCCATATATATTTCATTAGCCCAATAAAGCACGCGGACTTCTACATATAATCAACACCTCACCCCACTAGGATTCAAACCCACGATCTTATAATTGTGACCGGGGTATGCTACCTCTGGGCCACCAGGACACTAAAAGTAGTCCTAGACTCTGCTATATTTCATACAAATCCTTTTCAATGAGCTTATGGCGCAGTGAACCTCTAATGGGGACCACCCGTGCCGCTTATGTGATCAGAGCAACGTTTTACCAAATCCGGCTTGGAAACACGAGGATCCATATATATTTCATTAGCCCAATATAGCAGTCGGACTTCTATATATAACAAACACCTCACCCCACCAGGATTCAAACCCACAATCTTATAATTGTGACCGGGGTATGCTACCTCTGGGCCACCAGTACAATAAAAGCAGTCCTAGACTCTACTATAGTTCACACAAAGCCTGTTCAACGAACTTATGGCGTCGTGAACCTCTAATGGGGACCACCCGTGCCACTTAGGTGATCAGAGCAACGTTTTACCAAATGCGGCTTCGAAACACGAGGATCCATATATATTTCATTAGCCCAAAAAAGCACGCGGACTTCTACATATAATCAACGCCTCACCCAACCAGGATTTGAAGCCACGATCTTATAATTGTGACCGGGGAACGCTACCTCTGGGCCAACAGGACAATAAAAGCATTCGTAGACTCTACTATATTTCACACAAAGCCTGTTCAACGACCTTATGGTGCCGTGAACCTCTAATGGGGACCACCCGTGCTGCTTAGGTGATCAGAGCAACGTTTTTCCAAATGCGGCTTCAAAACACGAGGATCCATATATATTTCATTCCCCAATAAAGCACGCGGCTTCTACATATAATCAACACCTCACCCCACCAGGATTCGAACCCATGATCTTCTAATTGTGACCGGGGAACGCTACCTCTGGGCCACCAGGACAATAAAAGCAGTCCTAGACTCTGCTATATTTCACACAAAGCCTGTTCAACGGGCTTATGGCACCGTGAACATCTAATGGGGACCACCCGTGCCGCTTAGGTGATCATAACAACGTTTTACCAAATGCGGCTTCGAAACAGGAGGAACCATATATATTTCATGAGCCCAATAAAGCACGCGAACTTCTACATATAATCAACACCTCACCCCACCAGGATTTCAACCAACGATCTTAAAATTTTGACCGGGGAACGCTACCTCTGGGCAACTAGGACAATAAAAGCAGTCCTAGACTCTGCTATATTTCACACAAAGCCTGTTCAACGGGCTTATGGCACCGTGAACATCTAATGGGGACCACCCGTGCCGCTTAGGTGATCATAACAACGTTTTACCAAATGCGGCTTCGAAACAGGAGGATCCATATATATTTCATTAGCCCAATAATGCACGCAGACTTCTACATATAATCAATGCCTCACCCCACCAGGATTTGAAGCCACGATCTTATAATTATGACCGGGGAACGCTACCTCCGGGCCACTAGGACAATAAAAGCATTCCTAGACTCTGCTATATTTCACACAAAGCCTGTTCAACGAGCTTATGGCGCTGTGAACCTCTAATGGGGACCACCCGTGCCGCTTAGGTGATCATAACAACGTTTTACCAAATGCAGCTTCGAAACACGAGGATCCATATATATTTCATTAGCCCAATGAAGCACGCAGACTTCTACATATAATCAACCTCTTCCACCAGGTTTGGTAAGATGTTTTTCAATTGTGACCGGAGGGCCTTTACCTCTGGGCCGCCGGACGACCAAAGCAGTCTGAACTCTACTATATTTTTTGAAGCCCATTTAACGAGGTATGGCTGTGAACCGCCAGGGACCACCCGTGCCGCTTAGGTGATTAGAGCAACGTTTAACAAAATGCGGCTTCGAAACCCGAGGATCCATATATATTTCATTAGCCCAATAAAGCACGCAGACTTCTACATATAACCAACGCCTCACCCCACCAGGGTTTGAAGCCACAATCTTAGAATTGTGACCGGGGGACGCTACCTCTGGGCCACCAGGACAATATAGGCATTCCTAGACTCTGCTATATTTCACACAAAGCCTGTTCAACGGGCTTATGGCACCGTGAACCTCTAATGGGGACCACCCGTGCCGCTTAGGTGATCATAACAACGTTTTACCAAATGCGGCTTCGAAACAGGAGGATCCATATATATTTCATTAGCCCAATAAAGCACTCGAACTTCTACATATAATCAACGCCTCACCCCACCAGGATTTCAACCAACGATCTTATAATTGTGACCGGGGAACGCTACCTCTGGGCCACAAGGACAATAAAAGGAGTCCTAGACTCTGCTGTTCACTACAAAACCTGTTCAGCGGTATGGCGCGTGTGAACCACTATAAGGGACTACCCGTGCGCTTAGGTGATCAGAAACGGCATTTTACCCGATAGGCACAAAACCGAGGATCATATATATTTCATTAGCCCAATAACGCCCGCAGACTTCTACATATAATCAGCGCCTCACCCACCAGGATTTGAAGCCACGATCTTATAATTGTGACCGGAGACGCTACCTCTGGGCCACCAGGACAATAAAAGCAGTCCTAGACTCTGCTATATTTCACACAAAGCCTGTTCAACGAGCTTATGGCGTCGTGAACCTCAATGGGGACCACCCGTCCCACTTAGGTGATCAGAGCAACGTTTTACCAAATGCGGCTTCGAAACAGGAGAATCCATATATATTTCATTAGCCCAATAAAGCACCCGGACTTCTACATATTATCAACACCTCACCCCACCAGGATTTAAACCCAAGATCTTATAATTGTGACCGGGGAACGCTACCTCTGGGCCACCAGGAAAAAAAAGCAGTCCTAGACTCTGCTATATTTCACACAAAGCCTGTTCAGCGAGCTTATGGCGCTGTGAACCTCTAATGGGGACCACCCGTGCCGCTTAGGTGACCAGAGCAACGTTTTACCAAATGCTGCTTCAAAACACGAGGGTCCATATATATTTCATTAGCCCAATAAAGCACGCGGACTTCTACATATAATCAACACCTCACCCCACCAGGATTCAAGCCCACGATCTTATAATTGTGACCGGGCTATGCTACCTCTGGGACACCAGCACAATAAAAGCAGTCCTAGACTCTACTATATTTCACACAAAGCCTGTTCAATGAGCTTATGGCGCCTTGAACCTCTAATGGGGACCACCCGTGCCGCTTAGGTGATCAGAGCAACCTTTTACCGAATGCGGCTTCGAAACACGAGGATCCATATATATTTTAATAGCCCAATAAAGCACGCGGATTTCTACATATAATCAACACCTCACCCCACCAAGATTTGAACCCACGATCTTATAATTGTGACCGGGGGACGCTACCTCTGGGCCACCAGGACAATAAAAGCATTCCTAGACTCTGCTATATTTCACACAAAGCCTGTTCAACGAGCTTATGGCGCCGTGAACCACTATAGGGGACCACCCGTGCCGCTTAGGTGATCAGAGCAACGTTTACCCAAATGCGGCTTCAAAACCCGAGGATCCATATATATTTCATTAGCCCAATAACGCACGCAGACTTCTACATATAATCAACACCTAACCCCACCAGGATTTAAACCCAAGATCTTATAATTGTGACCGGGGAACGCTACCTCTGGGCCACCAGGACAATAAAAGCAGTCCTAGACTCTACTATATTTCACACAAAGCCTGTTTAACGAGCTTATGGCGCCGTGAACCTCTAATGGGGACCACCCGTGCCGCTTAGGTGATCAGAGCAACGTTTTACCAAATGCAGCTTCGAAACACGAGGATCCATATATATTTCATTAGCCCAATGAAGCACGCGGACTTCTCCATATAATCAACACCTCACCCCACCAGGATTTTAACCCACAATCTTATAATTGTGACCGAGGTATGCTACCTCTGGGCCACTAGGACAATAAAAGCAGTCCTAGACTCTATAATATTTCACACAATGCCTGTTCAACGAGCTTATGGCGCTGTGAGCCACTATAGGGGACCACCCGTGCCGCTTAGGTGATCAGAGCAACGTTTAACCAAATGCGGCTTCGAAACCCGAGGATCCATATATATTTCATTCGCCCAATATAGCACGCAGACTTCTACATATAATCAACGCCTCACCCCACCAGGATTTGTAGCCACGATCTTGTAATTGTGACCGGGGGACGCTACCTCTGGGCCACCAGGACAATAAAAGCAGTCCTAGACTCTACTATATTTCACACAAAGCCTGTTTAACGAGCTTATGACGCTGTGAACCACTATAGGGGACCACCCGTGCCGCTTAGGTGATCAGAGCAACGTTTAACCAAATGCGGCTTCGAAACCCGAGGATCCATATATATTTCATTAGCCCAATAAAGCACGCAGACTTCTACATATAATCAACGCCTCACCCCACCAGGGTTTGAAGCCACAATCTTATAATTGTGACCGGGGGACGCTACCTCTGGGCCACCAGGACAATAAAAGCATTCCTAGACTCTGCTATATTTCACACAAAGCCTGTTCAACGGGCTTATGGCACCGTGAACCTCTAATGGGGACCACCCGTGCCGCTTAGGTGATCATAACAACGTTTTACCAAATGCGGCTTCGAACAGGAGGATCCATATATATTTCATTAGCCCAATAAAGCACGCGAACTTCTACATATAATCAACACCTCACCCCACCAGGATTTCAACCAACGATCTTAAAATTGTGACCAGGGAACGCTACCTCTGGGCCACTAGGACAATAAAAGCAGTCCTAGACTCTGCTATATTTCACACAAAGCCTGTTCAACGAGCTTATGGCGCCGTGAACCACTATAGGGGACTACCCGTGCCGCTTAGGTGATCAGAGCAACGTTTACCCAAATGCGGCTTCAAAACCCGAGGATCCATATATATTTCATTAGCCCAATAACGCACGCAGACTTCTACATATAATCAACGCCTCACCCCACCAGGATTTGAAGCCACGATCTTATAATTGTGACCGGGGAACGCTACCTCTGGGCCACCAGGACAATAAAAGCAGTCCTAGACTCTGCTATATTTCACACAAAGCCTGTTCAATGAGCTTATGGCGTCATGAACCTATAATGGGGACCACCCGTGCCACTTAGGTGATCAGGTGCAACGTTTTACCAAATGCGGCTTCGAAACAGGAGAATCTATATATATTTCATTAGCCCAATAAAGCACGCGGACTTCAACATATAATCAACACCTCACCCCACCAGGATTTAAACCCAAGATCTTATATTTGTGACCGGGGAATGCTACCTCTGGGCCACCAGGAAAAAAAAGCAGTCCTAGACTCTGCTATATTTTCACAAAGCCTGTTCAACGAGCTTATGGCGCCGTGAACCTCTAATGGGGACCACCCTGGCCACTTAGGTGATCAGCGCAACGTTTTACCAAATGCGGCTTCAAAACACGAGAGTCCATATATATTTCATTAGCCCAATAAAGCACGCGGACTTCTACATATAATCAACACCTCACCCCACCAGGATTCAAACCCACGATCTTATAATTGTGACCGGGCTATGCTACCTCTGGGACACCAGCACAATAAAAGCAGTCCTAGACTCTACTATATTTCACACAAAGCCTGTTCAACGAGCTTATGGCGCCGTGAACCTCTAATGGGGACCACCCGTGCCGCTTAGGTGATCAGAGCAACGTTTTACCGAATGCGGCTTCGAAACACGAGGATCCATATATATTTTAATAGCCCAATAAAGCACGCGGACTTCTACATATAATCAACACACCAAGATTTTGGGAACCCACGATCTTATAATTGTGACGGGGAGGACTCACCTCTGGGCCACCAGGACAATAAAAGCATTCTAGACTCTGCTATATTTCACACAAAGCCTGTTCAACGGACTTCATGGCACACCGTGAACCTGTAATGGGGACCACCAGTGCCGCTTAGGTTTTCAGAGTAACGTTTTACCAAATCCGGCTTCGAAACACGAGGATCCATATCTATTTCATTAGCTCAATAAAGCACGCACACTTCTACATATATTCAACACCTCACCCCACCAGGATTCGAACCCACGATCTTATAATTGTGACCAGGGAATGCTACCTGTGGACCACCAGGACACTAAGCTTGATCCCTGAACTCTGCTGTATTCCTATCCTGTTCCTTGAAGCTTGTAGGCATTGAACCTCTAATAGGGACCACCGTGCGCTTATGTGATCAGGCAATTTTTGCAAATCCGACAAAACACGAGGATCCATATATATTTCATTAGCCCAATAAAGCACTCGGACTTCTACATATTGTCAACACCTCACCCCACCAGGATTCAAACCCACAATCTTATAATTGTGACCGGGGTATGCTACCTCTGGGCCACAAGGACAATAAAAGCAGTCCTAGACTCTACTATATTTCACACAAAGCCTGTTCAACGAGCTTATGGCGCCGTGAACCTCTAATGGGGACCACCCGTGCCGCTTTGGTGATCAGAGCAACGTTTTACCGAATGCGGCTTCGAAACGCGAGGATCCATATATATTTTAATAGCCCAATAAAGCACGCGGACTTCTACATATAATCAACACCTCACCCCACCAATATTTGAACCCACGATCTTATAATTGTGACCGGGGTATGTTACCTCTGGGCCACCAGGACAATAAAAGCAGTCCTAGACTCTACTATATTTCACACAAAGATTGTTCAACGAACTTATGGCGCCATGAACCTCTAATGGGGACCACCTGTGCCACTTAGGTGATCAGAGCAACGTTTTACCAAATCCGGCTTGGAAACACGAGGATCCATATATACTTATTTTAATAGCCCAATAAAGCACGCGGACTTCTACATATAATCAACACCTCACCCCACCAAGATTTGAACCCACGATCTTATAATTGTGACCGGGGGACGCTACCTCTGGGCCACCAGGACAATACAAGCATTCCTAGACTCTGCTATATTTCACACAAAGCCTGTTCAACGGGCTTATGGCACCGTGAACCTCTAATGGGGACCACCTGTGCCACTTAGGTGATCAGAGCAACGTTTTACCAAATCCGACTCTACCAATGGGAATCATATATATTTCATTAGCCCAATAAGGATGCGGACTTTACATATAATCAACACCTCACTTACTAGGTTCAAACCCGATCTTATAATTGTAGAGCCGGGGTACATGTTACCTCTCCTGAGCCTGGGGAGCAATAAAAACAGTCCTAGACTACCCTGCACCACACAAGATTGTTCCAGCGACCTTGTAGGCCGCCCGAACCTCTAATGGGGACCACCTGTGCCACTTAGGTGATCAGAGCATCGTTTTACCAAATCCGGCTTGGAAACACGAGGATCCATATATATTTCATTAGCCCAATAAATCACTCGGACTTCTACATATAATCAACACCTCACCCTACCAGGATTCAAACCCACGATCATATAATTGTGACCGGGGTATGCTACCTCTGGGCCACCAGGACACTAAAAGCAGTCCTAGACTCTGCTATATTTCACACATCCTGTTCAGCGAGCTTATGGCGCATTGAACCTCTAATGGGGACCACCCGTGCCGCTTATGTGATCAGAGCAACGTTTTACCAAATCCGGCTTGGAAACACGAGGATCCATATATATTTCATTAGCCCAATAAAGCATGCGGACTTCTACATATAATCAACACCTCACCCCACCAGAATTCAAACCCACGATCTTATAATTGTGACCGGGTTATGCTGCCTCTGGGCCACCAGGACAATAAGAGCAGTTCTAGACTCTACTATATTTCACACAAAGCCTGTTCAACGACCTTATGGCGCCATGAACCACTATAGGGGACCACCCGTGCCGCTTAGGTGATCAGAGCAACGCTTTACCAAATGCGGATTCGAAACACGAGGATCCATATATATTTCATTAGCCCAATAAAGCACGCGGACTTCTACATATAATCAACGCCTCACCCCACCAGGATTCGAACCCACGATCTTATAATTGTGACCGGGGAACGCTACATCTGGGCCAACAGGACAATAAAAGCATTCGTAGACTCTACTATATTTCACACAAAGCCTGTTCAACGACCTTATGCCGCCGTGAACCTCTAATGGGGACCACCCGTGCTGCTTAAGTGTTCAGAGCAACGTTTTACCAAATGCGGCTTCAAAACACGAGGATCCATATATATTTCATTCCCCAATAAAGCACGCGGCTTCTACATATAATCAACACCTCACCCCACCAGGATTCGAACCCATGATCTTCTAATTGTGACCGGGGAACGCTACCTCTGGGCCACCAGGACAATAAAAGCAGTCCTAGACTCTGCTATATTTCACACAAAGCCTGTTCAACGAGCTTATGGTGCTGTGAACCTCTAATGGGGACCATCCGTGCCACTTAGGTGATTAGAGCAACGTTTTACCAAATCCGGCTTCGAAACACAAGGATCCATATATATTTCATTAGCCCAATAGAGCACGCGGACTTCTACATATAATCAACACCTCACCCCACCAGGATTCGAACCCACGATCTTATAATTGTGACCGAGGAACGCTACCTATGGGCCACCAGGACACTAGAAGCAGTCCTAGACTCTACTATATTTCACACAAAGCCTGTTCAACGACCTTATGGCGCCATGAACCTCTAATGGGGACCACCGTACCGCTTAGGTGATCAGAGCAACGTTTTACCAAATGCGGCTTCGAAATACGAGGATCCATATATATTTCATTAGCCCAATAAAGCACGCGGACTTCTACATATAATCAACACCTCACCCCACCAGGATTTAAACCCACGATCTTATAATTGTGACAGAGGAATGCTACCTATGGGCCACGAGGACACTATAAGCAGTCCTAGACTCTGTTATATTTCACACAAAGCCTGTTCAATGAGCTTATGGCACCGTGAACCACTATAGGGGACCACCCTTGCCGCTTAGGTGATAAGAGCAACGTTTTACCAAATCCGGCTCGGAAACACGAGGATCCATATATATTTCATTAGCCCAATAAAGCAGGCGGACTTCTACATATAATCAACACCTCACCCCAACAGGATTTGAACCAACGATCTTATAATTGTGACCGGGGAACGCTACCTCTGGGCAACCAGGACAATAAAAGCAGTCCTAGACTCTACTATATTTCACACAAAGCCTGTTCAACGAGCTTATGGCGCGATGAACCTCTAATGGGGACCACCCGTGCCGCTTAGGTGATAAGAGCAACGTTTTACCAAATCCGGCTTGTAAACACGAGGATCCATAGATATTTCATTAGCACAATAAAGCACGCGGACTTCTACATATAATCAACACCTCACCCCACCAGGATTTGAACCCACTATCTTATAATTGTGACCGGGGAACGCTACCTCTGGGCAACCAGGACAATAAAAGCAGTCCTAGATTCTACTATATTTCACACAAAGCCTGTTCAACGACCTTATGGCGCCATGAACCTCTAATGGGGACCACCTGTGCCGCTTAGGTGATCAGGGCAACGTTTTACCAAATCCGGCTTCGAAACACGAGGATCAATTTATATTTCAATAGCCCAATAAAGCACGCTTACTTCTACATTTAATCAACACCTCAACCCACCAGGATTTGAACCCACGATCTTATAATTGCTACCGGGGAACGCTACCTCTGGGCCACTAGGACAATAAAAGCAGTTCTAGACTCTACTATATTTCACACAAAGCCTGTTCAACGAGCTTATGGCGCTGTGAACCACTATAGAGGACCACCCGTGCCGCTTAGGTGATCAGAGCAACGTTTAACCAAATGCGGTTTCGAAACACGAGGATCAATATATATTTCATTAGCCCAATAAAGCACTCGGAATTCTACATATAATCAACACCTCACCCCACCAGGATTCAAACCCACGATCTTATATTGTGACCGGGGAACGCTACCTCTGGGCCACCAGTACAATAAAAGCAGTCCTAGACTCTGCTATATTTCACACAAAGCCTGTTCAACGAGCTTATGGCGCTGTGAACCACTATAGGAGACCACCCGTGCCGCTTAGTTGATCAGAGCAACTTTTTACCAAATGCGGCTTCGAAACACGAGGATCCATATATATTTCATTAGCCCAATAAAGCACGCGGACTTCTACATATAATCAACATCTCACCCCACCAGGATTTGAACCCACGATCTTATAATTGTGACCGTGGAACGCTACCTCTGGGACACTAGGACAATAAAAGCAGTCCTAGACTCTGCTATATTTCACACAAAGCCTGTTCAACGAGCTTATGGCGACGTGAACCTCTAATGGGGACGACCCATGCCTCTTAGGTGATCAGAGCAACGTTTTACTAAATGCGGCTTCGAAACTCGAGGATCCATATATATTTTATTAGCCCAATAAAGCACACGGACTTCTACATATAATCAACACCTCACCCCACTAGGATTTGAACCCACTATCTTATATTTGTGACCGGGGGACGCTACCTCTCGGCCACCAGGACAATAAAAGCATTCCTAGACTCTGCTATATTTCACACAAAGCCTGTTCAACGGGCTTATGGCACCGTGAACCTCTAATGGGGACCACCCGTGCCGCTTAGGTGATCAGAGCAACGTTTTAACAAGTGAGGCGTCGAAACAAGGAGGATCCATATATATTTCATTAGCCCAATAAAGCACGCGGACTTCTACATATAATCAACACCTCACCCCACCAGGATTTGAACCCACGATCTTATAATTGTGACCGGGGAAAGCTACCTCTGGGCCACCAGGACAATAAAAGCAGTCCTAGACTCTACCATATTTCACACAAAGCCTGTTCAACGACCTTATGGCGCCATGAACCTCTAATGGGGAACACGCGTGCCGCTTAGGTGATGAGAGCAACGTTTTACCAAATGCGGCTTCAAAAGACGAGGATCAATATATATTTCATAAGCCCAATAAAGCACTTGGACTTCTACATATAATCAACACCTCACCCAACCAGGATTCAAACCCACGATCTTATAATTGTGACCGGGGAACGCTACCTCTGGGCCACCAGGACAATAAAAGCAGTCCTAAACTCTGCTATATTTCACACAAAGCCTGTTCAACGAGCTTATGGCGCTGTGAACCACTATAGGAGACCACCCGTGCCGCGTAGGTGATCAGAGCAACGTTTTACCAAATGCGGCTTCGAAACACGAGGATCCATATATATTTCATTAGCCCAATAAAGCACACGGACTTCTACATATAATCAACACCTCACCCCACCAGGATTCAGACCCACGATCTTATAATTGTGACCGGGGTATGCTACATCTGGGCCACCAGGACAATAAAAGCAGTCCTAGACTCTACTATATTTCACACAAAGCCTGTTCAACGACCTTATGGCGCCATGAACCTCTAATGGGGACCACTCGTGCCGCTTAGGTGATTAGAGTAACGTTTAACCAAATGCGGCTTCGAAACCCGAGGATTCATATATATATTTCATTACCCCAATAAAGCACGCAGACTTCTGCATATAATCAACGCCTCACCCCACCAGGATTTAAACCCACGATCTTATAATTGTGAAAGGGGAACGCTACCTCTGGGCCACCAGGAAAATAAAAGCAGTCCTAGACTCTGCTATATTTCACACAAAGCCTGTACAACGAGCTTATGGCGCCGTGAACCTCTAATGGGGACCACCCGTGCCGGTTAGGTGATCAGAGCAACGTTTTACCAAATGCGGCTTCAAAACACGAGGGTCCATATATATTTCATTAGCCCAATAAAGCACGCGGACTTCTACATATAATCAACACCTCACCCCACCAGGATTCAAACCCACGATCTTATAATTGTGACCGGGGCATGCTACCTTTGGGCCACCAAAACAATAAAAGCAGTCCTAGACTTTACTATATTTCACACAAAGCCTGTTCAACGACCTTATGGCGCCATGAACCTCTAATGGGGACACCCGTGCCGCTTAGGTGATCAGAGCAACGTTTTACCAAATCCGGCTTCGAAACACGTGGATCCATATATATTTCATTAGCCCAATAAAGCACGCGGACTTCTACATATAATCAACATCTCACCCCACCAGGATTTGAACCCACGATCTTATAATTGTGACCGTGGAACGCTACCTCTGGGACACTAGGACAATAAAAGCAGTCCTAGACTCTGCTATATTTCACACAAAGCCTGTTCAACGAGCTTATGGCGACGTGAACCTCTAATGGGGACGACCCATGCCTCTTAGGTGATCAGAGCAACGTTTTACTAAATGCGGCTTCGAAACTCGAGGATCCATATATATTTTATTAGCCCAATAAAGCACACGGACTTCTACATATAATCAACACCTCACCCCACTAGGATTTGAACCCACTATCTTATATTTGTGACCGGGGGACGCTACCTCTCGGCCACCAGGACAATAAAAGCATTCCTAGACTCTGCTATATTTCACACAAAGCCTGTTCAACGGGCTTATGGCACCGTGAACCTCTAATGGGGACCACCCGTGCCGCTTAGGTGATCAGAGCAACGTTTTAACAAGTGAGGCGTCGAAACAAGGAGGATCCATATATATTTCATTAGCCCAATAAAGCACGCGGACTTCTACATATAATCAACACCTCACCCCACCAGGATTTGAACCCACGATCTTATAATTGTGACCGGGGAAAGCTACCTCTGGGCCACCAGGACAATAAAAGCAGTCCTAGACTCTACCATATTTCACACAAAGCCTGTTCAACGACCTTATGGCGCCATGAACCTCTAATGGGGAACACGCGTGCCGCTTAGGTGATGAGAGCAACGTTTTACCAAATGCGGCTTCAAAAGACGAGGATTCATATATATATTTCATTACCCCAATAAAGCACTCGGACTTCTACATATAATCAACACCTCACCCAACCAGGATTCAAACCCACGATCTTATAATTGTGACCGGGGAACGCTACCTCTGGGCCACCAGGACAATAAAAGCAGTCCTTAACTCTGCTATATTTCACACAAAGCCTGTTCAACGAGCTTATGGCGCTGTGAACCACTATAGGAGACCACCCGTGCCGCGTAGGTGATCAGAGCAACGTTTTACCAAATGCGGCTTCGAAACACGAGGATCCATATATATTTCATTAGCCCAATAAAGCACACGGACTTCTACATATAATCAACACCTCACCCCACCAGGATTCAGACACACGATCTTATAATTGTGACCGGGGTATGCTACATCTGGGCCACCAGGACAATAACAGCAGTCCTAGACTCTACTATATTTCACACAAAGCCTGTTCAACGACCTTATGGCGCCATGAACCTCTAATGGGGACCACTCGTGCCGCTTAGGTGATTAGAGTAACGTTTATCCAAATGCGGCTTCGAAACCCGAGATCTATATATATATTTTATTACCTCAATAAAGCAGGCTTATGAGACTTCTTGCATATAATCAACCCCTCAAATCTTCTACCCAGATTTCTTAAACCCACGATCTTATAACGCCAGAAAGGGAACGCTACCTCTGGGCCTTTTAGGAAAATAAAAGCAGTCCTAGACTCTGCTATATTTCACACAAAGCCTGTACAACGAGCTTATGGCGCCGTGAACCTCTAATGGGGACCACCCGTGCCGGTTAGGTGATCAGAGCAACGTTTACCAAATGCGGCTTCAAAACACGAGGGTCCATATATATTTCATTAGCCCAATAAAGCACGCGGACTTCTACATATAATCAACACCTAAACCCACCAGGATTCAAACCCACGATCTTATAATTGTGACCCGGGTATGCTACCTCTGGGCCACCAGGACAATAAAAGCAGTTCTAGACTCAACTGTATTTCACACAAAGCCTGTTCAACGACCTTATGGAGCCATGAACCTCTAATGGGGACCACCTGTGCCGCTTAGGTGATCAGAGCAACGTTTTACCAAATCCGGCTTCGAAACAAGTGGATCCATATATATTTCATTAGCCCAATAAAGCACTCGGACTTCTACATATAATCAACACCTCACCCCACTAGGATATGAACCCACGATCTTATAATTGTGACCGGGGTATGCTACCGCTGGGCCACCAGGACAATAAAAGCAGTCCTAGACTCACGATATTTCACACAAAGCCTGTTCAATGTACCTTATGGCGCCATGCGAGCCTTAATGGGGACCAATTCGTACGCTTAGGGTGATTAGAGTATGCGAATCCAAATGCTTGAAACCAGATCCATATATATTTTATTAGCCCAATAAAGCACGGACTTGGGTATATGAATCGGTCATTTCACCCCATCAGATTTAAACCCACGATTCAATTGCAGGTGAACTACTCTGGGCCACCAGGAAAATAAAAGCAGTCCTAGACTCTGCTATATTTCACACAAAGCCTGTTCAACGACCTTATGGCGCCATGAACCTCTAATGGGGACACCCGTGCCGCTTAGGTGATCAGAGCAACGTTTTACCAAATCCGGCTTCAAAACACGTGGATCCATATATATTTCATTAGCCCAATAAAGCACGCGGACTTCTACATATAATCAACACCTCACCCCACCAGGATTTGAACCCACGATCTTATAATTGTGACCGTGGAACGCTACCTCTGGGACACTAGGACAATAAAAGCAGTCCTAGACTCTGCTATATTTCACACAAAGCCTGTTCAACGAGCTTATGGCGACGTGAACCTCTAATGGGGACGACCCATGCCTCTTAGGGGATCAGAGCAACGTTTTACTAAATGCGGCTTCGAAACTCGAGGATCCATATATATTTCATTAGCCCAATAAAGCACTCGGACTTCTACATATAATCAACACCTCACCCCACCAGGATTCAAACCCAGGATCATATAATTGTGACCGGGGAACGCTACCTCTGGGCCACCAGGACAATAAAAGCAATCCTAGACGCTGCTATATTTTACACAAAGTCTGTTCAACGATCTTATGGCGCTGTGAACTACTATAGGGGACCACCCGTGCCAGTTAGGTGATCAGAGCAACGTTTTACCAAATGCGGCTTCGAAACACGAGGATCCATATATATTTCATTAGCCCAATAAAGCACGCGGACTTCTACATATATTCAACGGCTCACCCCACCAGGATTTGAAGCCAATCTTCTAATTGTGACCGGGGAATGCTACCTTTGGGCCACCAGGACAATAAAAGCAGTCCTAGACTCTGCTATATTTCACACAAAGCCTGTTCAACGAGCTTATGGCTCCGTGAACCTCTAATGGGGACCAGGCGTGCCGCTTAGGTGATGAGTGCAACGTTTTACCAAATGCGGCTTCAAAACACGAGGGTCCATATATATTTCATTAGCCCAATAAAGCACGCGGACTTCTACAAATAATCAACACCTCACCCCACCAGGATTCAGAACCACGATCTTATAATTGTGACCGGGGTATGCTACCTCTGGGCCACCAGGACAATAAAAGCAGTCCTAGACTCTACTATATTTCACACAAAGCCTGTTCAACGACCTTATGGCGCCATGTACCTGTAATGGGGACCACCCGTGCCGCTTAGTTGATCAGAGTAACGTTTAACCAAATGCGGCTTTGAAACCCGAGGACCCATATATATTTCATTAGCCCAATAAAGCACTCGGACTTCAACATATAATCAACACCTCACCCCACCAGGATTCAAACCCACATACTTAT